>NC_134485.1:160656653-160956653 GCF_040206685.1 Ascaphus truei
TGAAACCAACGCGGTTCAGCTCCGGAGACCCCCTGCACATGTACACTATCAATAAAAATGTATTTCAAATGTATTTATTGTCATTTATTTATTTATTTATTTAGATTTATTTATTTATTTTTTGGCGGCTGCTGTGTGTGTGTATTTTTTTTATTGTGGGTAGCGGGGGTGGGTGAATGGGGTATTAGCCCCAACGGTGCTTGTTTAGGGCTTGCGGGGGGGTAGCGGGAGGGCTTAACCCCTTCATGACTGTAGCGGTATTAACTGCTACGGTCGTGAAGGGGTTAAGTTCACCCGCAACCCCCCCGCAAGTCCTAAACTCACACCAAGGGCCAAATACCCCCCTCACCCATCCCCACTACACACAATAAAGCGGGCACGGTGGGTTAACCCCTTCATTACCTTAGCGGCTATCCGCTATGGTAATGAAGCAGCATTTCTGTATTTTTAATAATATTGAGCAGGAGCAGGGGGGGTCCCTGAGCATTAATTTCTGGCTCAGGGAACCCCCTGCTCACTGTACAATATTATTAAAATACAGAAATGCTGCTTCTTTACCATAGCGCATAGCCGCTAAGGTAAAGAACGAGTGTTTATTTATACTGTATACTGTATGTGTTTTATTGATACTGTACATGTGCAGAGGGTCTCCAGAGCAGAACCGCACTGGTTTCAGGTCTGGGGACCCCCTGCTCCCCGAGATACAGGCCCCTTTATGGGGTGCCGGTATGCCTCTGCTCTGCTTGGTTTACAGGCCGCGATCACGTGATCGGGACCTTTAAACCAAGCAGAGGGATACCGGCACCTCATAAAGGAGGCTGTATCTTGGGGAGCAGGGGGTCCCCAGACCTAAAACCAACGCGGTTCAGCTCCGGAGACCCCCTGCACATCTACACTATCAATAAAAATGTATTTCAAATAATTTTTAATGTGCGGATGTTTGCGCAGAGAGAGAGCAGCGGATCTCTCTCTGCTGCAAACACATCTCGCCCCCGCCGCCCATACAGTAGTATCATTTATGTATGTGTATATACAGTACAGTACAGTACTGTACAGTACTGTATGTTAGGGCTTACAGGGGTTGTTGTTATACAGTATATACAGTATATAGTATACAGTATATACTGCATTACAATTCATTATAGGGGACGGATTCACAGAGAATAGCTCGCAAGCGCCACCATGTGTATTTTGACGGCATTGCAGTATTGTAACCAGCCGGAATAAAAATCTTAAATTCCGGCCGGAAAATAACGCAATGCACTCTGGCAGAAAACTATCAGAAACCTGAATACACCCGAGTATACCCGAATTCGCGGGACTAGCCGTGTTCGAATACAGTGTGTCGCCAGTGTATGTGTGAATAATTAAGACCCTGGTCTTATTAGAGAATTAACCCACGTGCTATCAAATTGAACCCATCAAATGTGTTACATGACATTATACATATGAAACCTAGAAAATAAACCTTTATTTATAAAACAACAACAGCAACTGCCAATAGAAAATTGTATATTCGAGTATAGCTCTTAAATAAAACAAACAATTAATTAATACATTAAAAAAGAGAAAGAACACATCAGATTAATTATAAGTGTTCCTAAAATGATTATACATATTACTAGTTCTAAGGCAAAACACAGGAAATAAAATGGAAAGACACATAACTCATTTAATATAGACACCATAAATCTTTATTTTAATTTCGACCATTAGTGCCCAGGGTATCAAGTTTTTGTATCCAGAATGTCTCCTGAATGGAGACATCCTTTATCCTATCCCCTCCTCGTCTATTCCGTGGGACATATTTAATCCCTTTAAATCTCAGGGGTGAGGAGTCCTTGTTATGATGAGTAGAGAAATGACGGCTTACACTATAAGTTTGTAGGGCATTTTTAATGTTTCTCACATGTTCTTGAATGTGGAGTTTAAGGCTGCGCTTCATGCGGCCTACATATTGTAGACCGCACAAACATTCTAATAAGTACACTACATGGCTTGTGTTACAATTTATGAAATCAGTAATGTCATAAGATTTTGAATTGTTACATGATTTTAATGTTTTTCTTTCAGGATGAAGGAATCTGCATATGGAACCTTTTCCACAAGGGAAATTCCCTATTGGTTTAGGCCCAAGCCAAGTTATACCAGAGTTATGATCAGCACGCTTCCCAATATCGCTTGGAGCTAAAGCGTCTTTTAGACTACGTGCTTTTCTATAAATGAACTTAGGGAAAGGGGTTATGTGACCACTTAATATCGGATCAGTAGATAAAATACCCCAATGCTTTTTGATAACTCCCTCTATCTGTTTATGCATGGAGTTGAAATTGGTAATAAATGGAACCTCTGTCTTACCACCAGTCTCATCTGTTGTGTTCTTCTTTTTAGGCATTAGCATATTCTTACGGTCAATATTTCTAACTTTCTCCAATTCTATCATAAGTTTTTTATAGTCATATCCCCGCTCCATAAATCTTAGAAACAAAAATTGTGCTTGTTTCTCAAAATCTATTTTGTTACTGCAATTCCTTTTCACTCTCATAAATTGACCTCCAGGTATGTTATTTATCCACAATTTCTTATGATTACTGGAGGCCAATAAAAGATTATTCGTATCCACTTTCTTGAAGAATGTGGTTGTATTTACAACATTTTCCTCTGAAGCTGATAAAGTCAGATCGAGATAGCTGACATTCTCTGTGTGTGTGATATGGGTGAATACCAAATTGTAATCATTATTGTTAATATATTTGATAAATTGATTAACAGAATCCTCATCTCCTTCCCACTCACAGAGAATGTCATCTATATAGCGACGCCACACTATTATGTGGTTTTTAAATGGATTATTCTACCAGATATAGGATTCCTCCCAGTTCCCCATAAACAGGTTTGCGAAACTGGGGGCAAACCGTGTGCCCATACCAGTTCCGCAAACCTGCAGGAAGAACTGGGAAAGGAATAAAAAATAGTTGTGGGTCAACATGTATTCAATAGCTTTCACAATGAAATGTCTATTTCGATCTATAAGCTGAGAGTCTTTACTCAGGTAATCATCAACTGCCGCCAGCCCCTTTATATGAGGAATACTTGTGTACAGGGCTTATACATCGCATGTAAGCCATCTGTATGATTTTTTCCATTCAAAGTTGATAAATAGATTTAATACAGCGGAGGAATCTTTTAAATATGAGGGAAGTTTCCCTACCATACTCTGCAAGAAGTAGTCCACATATTGTGAGAGATTTGTGGTCAGTGATTATATACCCGAGACTATGGGTCTTCCCGGTGGATTTACCAGGGATTTGTGCAGTTTTGGATTATGGTAAATAAACGGAATCTTCGGTGAATTATTGTACAAAAAAGCATATTCCTTTGATGTAATTACGGTCAGGGATAATGCCTCATCTAGAAGCACCTTAAGAGATTTAAGAAAAAGACTTGTTGGATCTGAGGCCAGTTTTTTTTATAAAAGACAGGGTCACAAAGGAGTCGGTGTGCCTCTTGTTCATAAACAGAGCGATCTTGTAGTACAACACCTCCTCCTTTGTCAGCCTGTCTAATAATAAGTTGCTGATTGTCTTGTAAATATCTTAATGCAAGACTCTCTGCTTTAGTTAGATTATGTTTAATCTTCCCTAATTTCCCACTCTCTGTAATACTATTCAGATCATGTTGAAAAAAGTGTCAGCGTGGTTACCTTTAGACTGGTATGGATAAAATGTTGACTGTGTCCTAAATGGGGTATGTAAACAACTTGGTTCATCTTCAATTAATGGTTCTAGACTTGGGGTTTCTTCTATATTAGATATTGACTCCTTCTCTAATTTAAGGAAATGTCTTTTAAGTGTAACATTTCTTACAAATTTATGTAGGTCTTTAAATAGCTGAAAAGAATTTGCTCCACATAATCTCGAGAAAGAAAGCCCTCTACTTAGAACTTTCTTCTGGTCGTCCGTGAGAATTACTGAGGAGAGATTGAAAATACCTCTATCAATTGGGATTTGTTGACTCTTTAGTATTCTCTTCATTTGGACCCTGGATCCTCCTCTTTGCCCTCTTCGGGTAAATGTCTTTTTAAATTTTCCCCAGGTGTCTCCTGTCTGAGGCTCTCTGATTTCTTCTTTTCTTTCTCTGGGGAACTGTGTCTGTTCCTTATAAAATCTAAAAAAGGGGATGGAGAAGAGGGAGAGGGAGCAGGACGAACCACACGTAGATGATCGGGGACCCTGACAGGAGGCCATTGTGACTCATTTTGCTGATGATACTGATATGTTTGTTTCCTTCTATTATAATTATAATTTTCATCATAATTCCTTCCTTTATAGTTTGGATTTCTATAGTGTCCATCCCTTTTTGGGTAAGACCTATCCCTCCTTGGGTAATCCCTTCTATCTATATGATAGTATCCTCCTGGGTTCCTGCCCCTGTCTCTTGAGTGTTCATTTGTTTTATAGACATTCTGATGTTCTATCATTTCAGTTGGGCGACCCCTATTGTCCCCCTTGGATTCATTAGTAATTACAATGCCTGCTCCCTTTCCCTTTCCATCGTCCCTTGCCCAATTCCTTTGTCTATTTGTGTCATAGTCATTTTTATCCCTATAAAATTTCCTGTGTTTTGTCTTCATCACCTCATCATCATGATGTTCTAAATTGGCGTACACCTCGTGCTCCATTTCAGAGCAATCCAAACTGATAATCAAGGGTTCCATAATTTTGATTTGCTCTGCAATTGAAGCACCCAACTCTTTAAGTGATTTGCTTCTCTCAAAAATGATGAGGCGTATCAAATCCATAGAACATTCATCTAAAATACGTTCCCACTCCTTCATAAAATGTTCATTATCTCTACCAAAGTTAGGATTTTTTTAAATACGAAGCCCTCTTGATAATCTTCCACAATCTAAGTACCTTTACATGGTGCATCTTTCAAACCATTGTTTGCTCTCAGTTATTAGCATTTTTTCAAGCGTTTTAAAATGCCCTTTCATAGAGACTTGATCATTATGTGCCTCATCGGTTACTTTAGGCTCCTCTGTGAAGAGAAGGGCAAAGGCCTCCTTGCGTTTGGCTCTACATGCGGTGAGGCTCCACACCATATTGATATTATATACAAAGATAATGAAATAATAAACAATGAGAAAACTGTGCAGCACTAGTGACGCGATACAGACGAAAAGAGCAGAATACAAGTGCGCAACTATTATACTCTATTGTGAGGAAATATTATCCCATAGATAGCACCTTTGTGATATAAATAAAAAGCTGTTGCTATACAGTTGAAAAGGACAGCACTATGTCTAGATCCTGCTGTAATAATAACTAACAGGCAATGCAGAGTAGCTGAAAAATAAATGCTGTAAAATAGAAAAACAGTGTAATGTGCATATGATATTAAGGGCTGAAAAGTAAGCTGCAGCAGTGTAAAACTCAGTGTCCTGTCTGAACTTCACATTGAAAAGGGATGTAGTCAGTGCAGAGGATACTTAGCTCCCACGGAAAATCTCCTTAATAGTACAGAGTCTGATGACTAGGAGCCCGAGTAGGAACAACCTGGAGACCTGTGCCTTCGTCGTCGCCGTCTGACGTGAATAACGTGAGGAGCGTGGAAGCGTGGAGGCAAAGAACAGGACACAGATAATTAAATAATAAACAATGAGAAAACTGTGCAGGACTAGTGACGTTATACAGACGAAAAGAGCAGAATACAAGTGCGCAACTATTATACTCTATTGTGAGGAAATATTATCCCATAGATAACACCTTTGTGATATAAATAAAAACAACCTCTAAAGTTGTAAATGGACGTCTGCAGCTGTAAGTAAGGAGGGACTCAACACCCCTGGAACAACTGAAACACAAAAAACAAAAGCGCAGACGCATATGGTGAAGTAAGTTCCAAAATATACATATATTAAAATGGTAAGATATCTGCGTACATCAGATCAGAAAATAATAGGCATTTCATGCACTCATGACATGTGTTACCCGGCACCGCAACAACCATAGAACCGCAACGACCACGGGATCAGCTGATATCCGTTTGCCCTTCCTTATGGAAATCCTGGCATGAAGATATAAGCAGCTGCCGTGCTTGGGAGACCCTCCGTTCACCTCTGTACATCTGAGTAAAGCGCCCTTGGATACCGGGACCATTGGAGCCACCGTCGGGCTCGTTCCTCAAAAGTCCCGTGTGTAATGCGAAAGGCCGTAAAGGGAAAACTGCCGTAAAGTATGAAACCTAGAAAATAAACCTTTATTTATAAAACAACAACAGCAACTGCCAATAGAAAATTGTATAATCGAGTAACTTACTCGAATATAAAATTTTCTATTGGTAGTTACTGTTGTTGTTTTATAAATAAAGGTTAATTTTCTAGGTTTCATATGTATAATGTCATGTAACACCTTTGATGGGTTCAATTTGATAGCACATGGGTTAATTCTCTAATAAGACCAGGGTCTTAATTATTCACACATATGTGTGATTCTGTCTCTTCTAAATTTGATTGGTGCGGTGTGCGATCTAATTGACCTATCAAATGTGGACATGGGGTATATATATACCCTTGAGTTCTTAATTAATTTATCCCTGAGGAAGTAGCTTATGCTATGAAATGCATTGGATAATATTTTATAGCCCTTATAGTTATTCTAATCTCAGTCTATGTGCCGAAGCAATTTGAGACTGTTCGGATGTCCCGAGTGACGTAAAAGCACACTTTACGGCAGTTTTCCCTTTACGGCCTGTCGCATTACACACAGGACTTTTGAGGAACGAGTCTGACGGTGGCTCCAACGGTCCCGGTATCCAAGGCCACTTTACTCAGACACACAGAGGCGAACGGAGGGTCTCCCAAGCACGGCAGCTGCTTATATCTTCATGCCAGGATTTCCATAAGGAAGGACAAGCGGACATCAGCTGATCCCGTGGTCGTTGCGGTTCTGTGGTTGTTGCGGTGCCGGGTAACACATGTCATGAGTGCATGAAATGCCTATTATTTTCTGATCTGATGTACGCAGATATCTTACCATTTTAATATATGTATATTTTGAAACTTACTTCACCATATGCGTCTGGGCTTTTGTTTTTTGTGTTTCAGTTTTTCCAGGGGTGTTGAGTCCCTCATTACTTACAGCTGCAGACGTCCATTTACAACTTTAGAGGTTGTTTTTATTTATATCACAAAGGTGTTATCTATGGGATAATATTTCCTCACAATAGAGTATAATAGTTGCGCACTTGTATTCTGCTCTTTTCGTCTGTATCACGTCACTAGTGCTGCACAGTTTTCTCATTGTTTATTATTTCATTATCTGTGTATATTATATCAATATGGTGTGGAGCCTCACCACATGTAGAGCCAAACGTGAGGAGGCCTTTGAGCTTCTCTTCACAGAGGAGTCAAAAGTAACCGATGAGGCACATAATGATCAAGTCTCCATGAAAGAGCATTTTAAAACGCTTGAAAAAATGCTAATTACTGAGAGCAAACAATTGTTTGAAAGACGCACCATGCAAAGGTACTTAGATTGTGGAAGATTACCAAGAGGGCTTCGTATTTAAAAAAATCCTACCTTTGGTAGAGATAATAAATTTTTTATGAAGGAGTGGGAACGTATTTTAGATGAATGTTCTATGGATTTGATACGCCTCATCATTTTTGACAGAAGCAAATCACTTAAAGAGTTGGGTGTTTCAATTGCAGAGCAAATCAAAATTATGGAACCTTTGATTATCAGTTTGGATTGTTCTGAAATGGAGCACGAGGTATGCGCCAATTTAGAACATCATGATAATGAGGTGATGAAGACAAAACACAGAAAATTTTATAGGGATAAAAATGACTATGACACAAATAGACAAAGGAATTGGGCAAGGGACCCATGGAAAGGGAGCAGGCATTGTAATTACTAATGAATCCAAGGGGGACAATAGGGGTCGCCCAACTGAAATGATAGAACATCAGAATGTCTATAAAACAAATGAACACTCAAGAGACAGGGGCAGGAACCCAGGAGGATACTATCATATAGATAGAAGGGATTACCCATGGAGGGATAGGTCTTACCCAAAAAGGGATGGACACTATAGAAATCCAAACTATAAAGGAAGGAATTATGATGAAAATTTTAATTATAATAGAAGGAAACAAATATATCAGTATCATCAGCAAAATGAGTCACAATGGCCTCCTGTCAGGGTCCCCGATCATCTACGTGTGGTTCGTTCTGCTCCCTCTCCCTCTTCTCCACCCCCTTTTTAGATTTGATAAGGAACAGACACGGTTCCCCAGAGAAAGAAAAGAAGAAATCAGAGAGCCTCAGACAGGAGACACCAGGGGAAAAATTAAAAAGACCTTTACCTGAAGAGGGCAAAGAGGAGGATCCAGGGTCCAAACGAAGAGAATACTAAAGAGTCAACAAATCCCAATTAATAGAGGTACTGTATTTTCAATCTCTCCTCAGTAATTCTCACGGACGACCAGAAGAAAGTTCTAAGTAGATGGCTTTCTTTCTCAAGATCATGTGGAGCAAATTCTTTTCAGCTATTTAAAGACCAACATAAATTTGTAAGAAATGTAACACTTAAAAGACATTTCCTTAAATTAGAGAAGGAGTCAATATCTAATATAGAAGAAACCCCAAGCCTAGAAACATTAATTGAAGAAGAACCAAGTAGTTTACATACCCCATTTAGGACACAGTCAACATTTTATCCATACCAGTCTAAGGGTAACCACGCTGACACTTTTTTCAACATGGTCTGAATAGTATTACAGAGAGTGGGAAATTAGGGAAGATTAAACATAATCTAACTAAACGGTGAAATAATAGGTGTGTAATCAGCGCTTCTGTAAACAGCAATTATAAACAATAATGAACCTTAGATACAGAGTCCCAATGGTAGTCCCGGAGCTGCCTTGAAAAGAATATTCTGGTATCTTCTACCCAGAGTTGGATTAAGAGCTGGAGATTATCTTTTCTGGCACTGGGGTGAGGGTTTCTTGGCACCGTTGAGCCACCGTAGCTGAAGTTCAATACTGGTGACGTCATTGCGCCGTGCGGATCGTGTGCAATCCAGGAAGCAAGGCTTGCAGGAGCACTGAATCGGATCCCCGGCATCAGAGACCAACACAGCACCAGGAAAACGGCGATATCAACGGCAAAGACCATAAAACCAAGTGCTTATTTCCTATTCACTTCTGGTGAGTAGGATTTCAATTTTATACCAAACGGAGCAAAGACAAGAATTGCTGGACTAAGCACCGCAGTGCAAGAAAGTGCTGAGGCACGTGTCCATCATTCTATTAGTTTAATCTGCATTTTACATGTATTTTATATGTATGTTTAATATTGTCATCCATGGTTATTTTAACCTTGCTATATTTTAATTTAATAAATTACTCTGTCATCCCTTGGGTAATACACCATTGCAGGTTCTCTGCATGTTTTGTCTTTTTTTCTTTCCTTTTTTTTTCTTTCCTTTTCCTGAGGTCACTGTTCAACAGAAGAGATTGCAAGTACATTCTTCAAATACCTCACCCCAGCGCCAGAAAAGATAATCTCCATAATCTAACTAAAGCAGAGAGTCTTGCATTAAGATTTTTACAAGACAATCAGCAACTTATTATTAGACAGGCTGACAAAGGAGGAGGTGTTGTAGTATCAGATCGCTCTGTCTATGAACAAGAGGCACACCGACTCCTTTGTGACCCTGTCTTTTATAAAAAAAACTGGCCTCAGATCCAACAAGTCTTTTTCTTAAATCTCTTAAGGTGCTTCAAGATGAAGCATTACCCCTGACCGTAATTACATCAAAGGAATATGCTTTTTTGTACAATAATTCACCGAAGATTCCGTTTTTTTACCATCTTCCAAAACTGCACAAATCCCTGGTAAATCCACCGGGAAGACCAATATTTTCGGGTATATCATCACTGACCACAAATCTCTCACAATATGTGGACTACTTCTTGCAGAGTATTGTAGGAAAACTTCCCTCATATTTAAAAGATTCCTCCGCTGTATTAAATCTATTTACCAACTTTGAATGGAAAAAATCATACAGATGGCTTACATGCGATGTATAAGCCCTGTACACAAGTATTCCTCATATTAATGGGCTGGCGGCAGTTGATGATTACCTGAGTAAAGACTCTCAGCTTATAGATCTAAATAGACATTTCATTGTGAAAACTATTGAATACGTGTTGACCCACAACTATTTTTTATTCCTTTCCCAGTTCTTCCTGCAGGTTTGCAAAACTGCTATGGGCACACGGTTTGCCCCCAGTTTCACAAACCTGTATATGGGGAACTGGGAGGAATCCTATATCTGGCAGATTAATCCATTTAAAAACCACATAATAGTGTGGCGTCGCTATATAGATGACATTCTGTGTGTGTGGGAAGGAGATGAGGATTCTGTTAATCAATTTATCAAATATATTAACAATAATGATTACAATTTGGTATTCACCCATATCACACACACAGAGAATGTCAGCTATCTCGATCTGACTTTATCAGCTTCAGAGGAAAATGGTGTAAATACAACCACATTCTTCAAGAAAGTGGATACGAATAATCTTTTTTTGGCCTCCAGTAACCATAAGAAATCGTGGATAAATAACATACCTGGAGGTCAATTTATGAGAGTGAAAAGGAATTGCAGTAACAAAATAGATTTTGAGAAACAAGCACAATTTTTGTTTCTAAGATTTATGGAGCGGGGATATGACTATAAAAAACTTATGATAGAATTGGAGAAAGTTAGAAATATTGACCGTAAGAATATGCTAATGCCTAAAAAGAAGAACACAACAGATGAGACTGGTGGTAAGACAGAGGTTCCATTTATTACCAATTTCAAATCCATGCATAAACAGATAGAGGGAGTTATCAAAAAGCATTGGGGTATTTTATCTACTGATCCGATATTAAGTGGTCACATTACCCCTTTCCCTAAGTTCATTTATAGAAAAGCACATAGTCTAAAAGACGCTTTAGCTCCAAGCGATATTGGGAAGCGTGCTGATCATAACTCTGGTATAACTTGGCTTGGGCCTAAACCAATAGGGAATTTCCCTTGTGGAAAAGGTTCCATATGCAGATTCCTTCATCCTGAAAGAAAAACATTAAAATCATGTAACAATTCAAAATCTTATGACATTACTGATTTCATAAATTGTAACACAAGCCATGTAGTGTACTTATTAGAATGTTTGTGCGGTCTACAATATGTAGGCCGCATGAAGCGCAGCCTTAAACTCCACATTCAAGAACATGTGAGAAACATTAAAAATGCCCTACAAACTTATAGTGTAAGCCGTCATTTCTCTACTCATCATAACAAGGACTCCTCACCCCTGAGATTTAAAGGGATTAAATATGTCCCACGGAATAGACGAGGAGGGGATAGGATAAAGGATGTCTCCATTCAGGAGACATTCTGGATACAAAAACGTGATACGCTGGGCACTAATGGTCGAAATGAAAATAAAGATTTATGGTGTCTATATTAAATGAGTTATGTGTCTTTCCATTTTATTTCCTGTGTTTTGCCTTAGAACTAGTAATATGTATAATCATTTTAGGGACACTTATAATTAATCTGATGTGTTCTTTCTCTTTTTTAATGTATTAATTAATTGTTTGTTTTATTTAAGAGCTATACTCGAATATACAATTTTCTATTGGCAGTTGCTGTTGTTGTTTTATAAATAAAGGTTTATTTTCTAGGATTCATATGTATAATGTCATGTAACACCTTTGATGGGTTCAATTTGATAGCACATGGGTTAATTCTCTAATAAGACCAGGGTCTTAATTATTCACACATATGTGTGATTCTGTCTCTTCTATATTTGATTGGTGCGGTGAGCGATCTACCGTATATTCCGGTGTATAAGACGACTTTTTAACACTGCAAAATCTTCTCTGAAGTCGGGGGTCGTCTTATACGCCGGGTATAGTCTTATACGCCGGCAGAATGCGGTGTTTATTTCTTCCGGCGTGCCACGCGTCAGCCGGGCGCCGGTCACGTGCGCCAGGCATCCCGAGGACGCCAGGCATCCCCGAAGATGCCAGGCATCCCCGAAGTAGGAAGGAGCGCGGAGCGGAACAACGAGGTGCCGGCGAGGGGAAAGGAAGGGGTAGTGGAAGATGCGGATAGGATGGGCTGGCGCACGGCCACGTTCGGCGCCAGCCCGCAATGATGCGCCGACACAGTATGGTGGGGGGAGCTGAAAAACGGCCACGGCGCATGCGCGAGATGATAGAGACAGAGAAGGAGGCAATAGGCGGGCATGATGGGTGAAAGAGGTGTGTTTCCGCTCTGATAGTCTTGGAGACAGGGAGGGCTGTGCAGGCAGGGAGAGCTGACCAATCCAAGCAGGTTTTGTATACAACAACCAGCCAATCGCTGGTACATGCTGTGATTGGCTGTTTGTTGTATACTGGTTACCACATACAGTAAACACCAGTTTACAGCTACAGTTACAGCGCCAGTATATGTACCTGTTCATATATTACAGCACTAGTATCTGTACCTGTTCATATATTACAGCACCAGTATCTGTACCTGTTCATATATTACAGCACAAGTATCTGTACCTGTTCATATATTACAGCACCAGTATCTGTACCTGTTCATATTTTTCAGCACCAGTATCTGTACCTGTTCATATATTACAGCACCAGTATCTGTACCTGTTCATATATTACAGCACCAGTATCTGTACCTGTTCATATATTACAGCACCAGTATCTGTACCTGTTCATATATTACAGCACCAGTATCTGTACCTGTTCATATATTACAGCACCAGTATCTGTACCTGTTCATACAGTATAGCACCAGTATCTGTACAGTATAACAGTCAAAGCACCATCATGGCTCCACCAGCAAGAAGAAAGAAATATGAAGCCAGTTTCAAACGTAAAGTTGTAAGCTTTGCCATGGAACATAATAACTGCGCTGCTGCAAGACAATATGGAATAACAGAAAAGATGGTTCGGGACTGGAAAGCAAATGAAAAAGCATTAAAGAGTATGCCAGGTAATAAGTGTGCATTAAGAAGAGGCACCCCACATTGGCCAGAACTTGAAAAACATGTAGCAGACATGGTGAATGACCATCGCCAAAAAGGTTATGTGGTGACACGAAATAAAATCTGTTTGTTTGCACTTCAGTGGGCCAAATCTAACCCAGATCACAGCAACAGATTTAAGGCCACTGCATCCTGGTGTACTAGATTCATGGGAAGGCATAATATGGTACTGAGGCAAAAGACTAAAATTGCCCAAAAATTACCTGCAGATCTTGATAGCAAAGTAAGTAGTTTCCATCGATACGTAATACAACAGCGCACTAAACATGGCTATGCGTTAAGTAGTATTGGAAATATGGATGAAACTCCAATGAATTTTGATATGTTTGGAAATAGAACTTTCCATCAAAAAGGTGTAAAAACAATTTTAATTAAATCAACAGGACATGAGAACTCCAGTTTTACAGTGGTACTAGGATGCACAGCTGATGGTGCCAAACTGAGACCAATAATTATTTTTAAAAGAAAAACAATGCCGAAACTCAAGTTCCCTGTTGGTTGTTTTGTACATGTGAATGAAAAAGGCTGGATGGATGAAGAAGGGGTAAAGCTATGGCTTGATAATGTATGGAGCAGGCGACCTGGTGCACTTATTCAAAAACATAGTCTACTGGTGTGGGATATGTTCAGGGCACATTTAACTCCCAACACCAAGCAAAGGCTTGCAAGATTAAACACAGATGCGGCAGTTATTCCTGCAGGATTGACATCATTGGTACAGCCACTGGATGTGTGCCTAAACAAGCCATTTAAAGATCGCATTCGAGAACAGTGGAATGAATGGATGGTTAGCGGCGAAAAGTCATTCACAAAAGGAGGAAACATGCGTGCTCCACAGTTGAATGTTTTGTGCAAGTTTGTCATAAAAGCCTGGAATGATATTGATGCAGAAACAGTAATCAAGTCTTTCAAGAAGTGTGGCATATCAAATTCATTAGATGGTATGGAGGACGACTACTTGTGGCAAGATGAAGAGGAAGAGGAAGCCGAAGCTGAGACCACACCATCTGATACGGAATTCGATCCATACGATGACTGCCTTGCAAATGTATCACAATATGTCATTGATGTACTTATGGTATCAGATGACGAACAGGAGGATTTTGAAGGCTTTTAAGGGAAAACTGTCACGCCAGCAAAACCTGTAAAAATACCGTAGCTTGCAGTTATGATGGGCGTTGCTAACTCGACAGGGACTTGCCCGGCACTTACTCTCTCTCTATTGTTTTTTATCTTCCTCCTATCATCATCAGTTCCAGTTTGGTTGACAGCTTAGAAAACAAACAGCATGGCAGCTCCCATGGGTTTATTGTCTTATCCTTCCTTTCAGCTTTAGAGTTAATTAGGAAAAGTTTAATCCACTTGCACTGTTTTATGTTTACATGTTTCATGACAAACAGCCTTATGTTTATAAGTGACAGTTTTCCTGCTAAGTACCTGCATGTCAAAGCATTTGAATTAAAATTAATATATTGAAATCAAATCTGATGTTTTTTTAATTTTTATTTGGTTGGTGTGTGCGTTGGAAGAGGGGTAGTCTTATACGGCGAGTATATGTCAAACACTATATTTTAACTGGAAAAGTTGGGGGGTCGTCTTATACGCCCAGTCGTCTTATACGCCGGCATATACGGTAATTGATCTATCAAAAGTGGACATGAGGTATATATATACCCTTGAGTTCTTAATTAATTTATCCCTGAGGAAGTAGCTTATGCTACGAAACGCGTTGGATAATATTTTATAGCCCTTATAGTTATTCTAATCTCAGTCTATGTGCCGAAGCAATTTGAGACTGTTCGGATGTCCGAGTGATGTAAAATCACACTTTACGGCAGTTTTCCCTTTACGGCCTGTCGCATTACACATGGGTCTTTGAGGAACGAGGCTGACGTTGGCTCCAACGGTCCCGGTATCCAAGGGCGCTTTACCCAAACACATAGAGGCGAACGGAGGGTCTCCCAAGCACGGCAGCTGCTTATATCTTCATGCCAGGATTTCCATAAGGAAGGACAAGCGGACATCAGCTGATCCCATGGTCGTTGCGGTTCTGTGGTTGTTGCAGTGCCGGGTAACACGTGTCATGAGTGTATGAAATGCCTATTATTTTCTGATCTGATGTACGCAGATATCTTACCATTTTAATATATGTATATTTTGGAACTTACTTCACCATATGCGTCTGCGCTTTTGTTTTTTGTGTTTCAAAAGAACAGGACACGCTGCTGGATAACCAAAATGTATTGAACCAACACAGGAGCAGGAACAGGAGCATGCAGGAGATGAGGTTTTCAGAGGAGAGTGCGGACAGGAAACGCAAGCCTCAACATACGTTTCGTCACTCCTTTTTCAAGAGGCTATATATATAAAGGGGGCCCCCATTGTAACAACTCTTCAGACCTTTGGGCAGTGTCAAGAGTACCCAAAGTGTTTAGAGTTTATTTTTGCATAACTTTATGTTTCTCTGCCTGCAAAACCTATTTTACCTTTGCTAAATCCTTATCACTGTGCATCCTTACTGATTACACTACCGACACACTTTATTGAAGTGTGGTCGGTACCGCAAGCCGGGAAATCTCCCGGCTTGCTAGTGGCCGCCCCTCGGCGTGCCGCGCGTCATAGACGCGCGGTCACACGTCATCGGGAGCGTGCGCCCGCTGCACGCGTGTCCAGGGGCTCCCCGAGGGAGCCCTGGTGTCCCGCGATCGCGGGACAGCGGCAGGGGGTTCCGGGGGACCCGGCGGACCCGGCAGCGGTAGGGAGAGCGCCCCGATCGGAGGGCGCTCTACCGCTGCTTCGGCGTGCGCCCATCACACTCGGGCGCGCGCCAGGCTACTGCTGCGGCACAGAACGGGCAAATGCTCGAATAAACTGTGCCGCAGCAGTACTTAATCAGTCTAAAAGGAAAAGGATATAATTTACACAACAGTGATGTTTCTGACAAGGTAGAATAATGTCAGTGTCAATTCATTATCATTTGAATTATTTCCTCTTGTATCTTGTTGAGAGAAATGTTATTACAGAATCAGACTTGTCTCACACATTTGGTGTGAGTTATTGTAACTAAAAAACATCTCACTCAGTCACAGCATCTAAGTTCTCATAGATTTAAACCACGTTTCATTCATTAAAAAGGAGCTTCGACCCATGGGTGCTATGGCAGCCTGACCGCTGGCCTGAGGCCCCAAGACCACCTCCCTTTTTCCACTTTCCCATTCCTCAGAGAGTTTTGACAGTAAGGGGTTAATATTGAGTGGGAATGGTTGGGCTGGCTGGGTGTGGCACATGGCCGTTGAAGTTGGACATGGGGCCACATATCTCTTAAGGCAGGGTGGGGGTCAGTTTCTGGCTCTGTTTAAACAAATTGTTGTTTATCAATAAAGCAGCTGCCAAATTTACTTCTAGTCTTTGCAACCTGGTGTTTTTGGGGGGTTACATTTGGGGAGGTAAGGGGGGATTAGGGATTTCTCAAAGGTTCAAAGGTCACCATTTATGGAGTAGGTTGTGTGACACCCATATTTTTGTAACACCTCTACCACGGCCAACAGAAGAGTGGCCACCCCAAAGCGTCCTAATATCTCTTTAGTTGTGTAGGTATTGCTCAGCAGTTCTTTTACCTTATTCTCAGGGTGCAGGAATGCGTGCAGGGCTGGTATGGTGAGCAATAATAGAGGGCGCCAGGAACTTTTCTTTTACTTTATTTGGACAGTCACATATAACAGCTTCTTCAGGGATGCCAAAGAGGCACAATTAGGCCACTTTGCATTATAGTGCAGAAGCAATACTTTACTTGAATAATGGCAGTTCCCACCTCACTGGTATCCCTAAGCAGGGTACACTCTTGCATGAGAGCTTACACCCTATTACCTCTGACAGAACAAAGGAGTCTCTTACCCCACTAGCAATTCTAAAGTGATACTCTACGGCCCTTGCTTATAGACCCTCCTTTGGCATACCTTTCCATTTCTATCGTTAGGAGAGCCACTTCCCTAGCGGAAAAACAAAGTGATCCTAACACTGAACATGTACTTATAGACTGACATGACTTACTTGATGAGATCCCTCTCACTCTGGGTTCTCTAAGATCTAGACTCTTCAACCCAATCTTATATATCCCACAGTGACATAACTAGACACTCTGATGACTAGGGGAAGGGTTAACTTTCTACAAAATAGCCTTCTTTAGTGACATACTAGGCACCTTCGAGAAGGTGGGTGAGGCTAAATGTAAGAGATGTGTGCAGAGGTACATTTAATGGAGACCAATTTGGGTGAAATTACAGTATATCTTTGCTTTATTGAGCCTGTTCCTTTATCCGGGCAAAACATACAAAACAACAAAATAACAAACCCCTATCCCATTGTAAGGGCTAACTTACTTTCACAGACCTTTTCTACAGGACTGAAGGGATATTCCCATTATCAGCCTATCACCCCAAAGTCTCAAGAAATACCTTAAGCAGGTGGCCCTCCATGTCAGTCTCTGGCAGGTTCCTTGGTCCTCTGTGTCCAGGAAATATATGTGTCTGGGTGTCTTGATCTCAGCACAGCCTTTGTGCTCAAGACAGTGTCTGTGTGCAGGCTTCTTGACACTCCTTCCGTCAGCCCACATGTGAGCTAAGGAATCTATCTCCTGTTTCTCACATCAGGCTTTTCTAGAGTCCTAATCAGCCAATTGGAGTCTGGTTGATTGCCTGTGTGCAATTAACCAGCTCGCTGCCGGATTTAGAGGCAGTTTATCTCAAACAGTGATAAGTCCCTGTTACACTAAACAACTGCCTTAATCACTTTGCAGCATATACATAGACTAACTGCAACATTTGTCTTTAACCATTGGGATTAAAACCTTAATTAACCTAATTAATTAACATAGCATACCCCAAGTGTTCTCCAGCCCAACAAATGACATCAGTATAATATATCCTGGGAGAGTGAACGGTATGTAGAAGTCAAGGTAAGATGAGGACCACTGTGGATAACTCAATGTGATGGCAGAAAATCTACATGTGCTGCCAAAACATTGGATTACTATGGCATAATAAAGTTGTAATTTAACATTGATTACCAAAACTGCTGCAGGCTTTCCCAAGAGTTAGGCTAGGTCCCCAGTACAGGCTACAGCACGCGCTGTGGCGAGCACTACAGGAACAAGAACCGTCCCTCATTTTGGGCCGGGCCCACAAGCTGCCTTGGTGCGCAATTTGCCGCCGCGATGCACGACCAGATTTTCTTAAAACAAGAAAATTGTCTTCAGAACTGGCAACAAAGCCCTGGCCATGGTTCAGCCTATGAGGGCGAACCCGCTAGGTGATGTCATTGCCGGCTCCCACCACACCACCCGTGGCTAATCTCCTGCAGCTCAGACACAGACTGAAGTGATTGGCTGAGTGAGGACGGTAGTATGTGTAGGCTGCTACATTCACATTTGCTTGCAGTGCTTTTTGAGCTGCTGGGCTATACTTTGTGTTGAGCCTGACGTCATGGCCGCACCCCCGTCATGGCCGCGCCCCCCTCCAATTTTGCCACACACCCCATGCCTCCCATCACTCCCTACAGACCTCAGTTTTAAGCTGTGCATGCGCTGCCAGGACGCAAGTGGCGCATGCAGCAGCCAACACCGGGGCTGTAGCCTTATAACACAGCACTAATATTTACTGCTATCATTCATGTTTACTACATTTATGGGCATGCTCCATTGAACCTGTTATAGAATGAATGGTATGATCATTCAAAGAAGATCCCCCTGTCTGGAAAATAAACGCACATTTTTTTTTCAGATTAAGGAGTCTGCTGCTTGAAGTCACAGTTACTCCTTTAACGTAACCTTTGTATTTTATCCCTCAATTCTATGGATGCTGGGACCTTTCACATGAACATTCCCTTTAAACCCACAGTATCACCTAGACACTGTAGAGGGAGAAAGGGGGTGGCCCGGTATTAAAGGGGTTGCACCCCATTTGGCCACCCCTGACCCCACCAGTGAGACGAGAGGTTAACTGGACTGAGGTCCAGAAATGTGATTTCACCCCTGTTATAACCTGTAAATGTGTATTTTCCTGTTTCCCCTCTGTTATTGTACATCAGTGTCTGCATC
Organism: Ascaphus truei; assembly: GCF_040206685.1. Lineage (NCBI taxonomy): Eukaryota > Metazoa > Chordata > Amphibia > Anura > Ascaphidae > Ascaphus > Ascaphus truei. Next base: position 160,675,868 of record NC_134485.1, read on the forward strand.
ACACACACACTAGAATCCATCCGGGAGCACAAGGGTTAATCGTCCGTTAATACTGTGTCTCAAGGTATGGACAAAGCTTCAGAGAAATTCCTTTGCTATCAGGATGACAGATGGCCCTAGAGTCCCAATGGCTAGAACTTAAGTTTGGTTCAAAAGGTTTTATCACCCTCCCTGTCTATGAGGGTGGAGGAGGCGCATACCATAGCAGTTTTTAAGTGTCCCACTTATCACTGTCCAACACAGGTTATCTTGTCCAAGATCCGGAGGGGTAGCTGGGCTGGCATTCCATTTGCACATGTGGGGCCTCAGAAAGGAGACCCCAGAGTTCTACTGCACATGTGCCAGCTAGCAGGGGGGCCTGTCCTAAAATGTGTTCCCCCATCAAAGATTGGCTGGAGATAATTGCAAACCAATCACAGGTTCTTAATGTTACAGATAGAGGGACAAAAGGTTTATAACCTGCTGTTCCCCATCTATCCTTTGTCTTCATTTTTGGTCTTCATGCAAAGTCTTCATTCGTTTTCGTTTGCTGATATGGTAACCTGATCTCACCTGAATGATTTCCTGACTGCTGAGAGAAATGCTACATCATACTTCTCATTCCCCAACCCCAATGTAAGTGGACTTCTTGTTTGTTACTGTATTATCTGTTGTGTTCACCTTTATTCTAAGGAATAAATACTATTTATTATATCTTAAGCCTCGTTCAGTTCAAACCCAATTATTTGTGTGTAATATTAATAAGCCTGTGGAAGCTATCGTCACAGGCGTCTCCCCTCCATCAAAAATAAAGATCAAATTGCCTTTCCTTTGCCTCTTTTCTGATTGCATATATAACTGTGAACAAGTTTTTAAAAAAAAACTTTCATTTGCCTCTTAAATTGTGTTTTTCTGAACATTGATTGATAACGCTGCTCTGATCACGTCTTTTTGGAATTGCTGCTGCATTCTTTCTCCCTAAAGAAGGTTGGAGGAGAAAAAGCATGCATTGCATGTGCTACTGCACTTTACAGTAGGACTAGAGGTTTTAAAGTACCTTGTTTTGGGTGGTTTGGGGGGAAAGGGCATGGCATTGGGAACAGTACAATATGACTACAGTGCCTTGTATCTTCTGTTTTGGGGGGGTTTGAGGAGACAAAGCATGAATGCCATGGGCTACAGCACCTTACAATACTGTAGGACTAGAGGTTTACAGTACCTTAGGTTTTGGGTAGCTTGGTGGGAAGGGACATGGCATGCATGGATTTGAGCACTGTATCTTACCTGGCGGTATTCCTGGGAGAGTTTCCTGTACCAAGTGGGTTTTTTTCATGCACGTTTTCTTTGCCCAGCTTCAGACATGCAAAATAGAAAACAGAAATTGAAAAAAATGATTATACCATGACGCCAGTACAGTCCATTTTTAAACAGTATCTTCTATTTTTTGAGGGGGATTGAAGGAGACAAAGCATGCATGGCATGGGCTACAGCACTTTATAGTAGGACTAAAGGTTTTAAAGTACATTAGGTTTTGGGAGGTTTGGGGGGAAAGGGCATGACATGGGGAACAGTACATTATGACTACAGTACCTTGTATCTTCTGCTTTTGTTGGAGGACAAAGCATGCATGACAGGGGCAACAGTACTTTACAAGACTGTAGGACTAGAGGTTTACAGTACATTAGGTTTTGGGGCGTTTCAGGGGATTGGGGGGAAGGGACATGGCATGCATGGATTTGTGCACTGTGTCTTACCTGGCAGTATTACTGGGAGAGTTTCCTGTACCAAGGTGGGGGAGGAGGGGGGGGTTCCAGCACGTTGTCTTTGCCCCCAGCTCCAGACATGCAAACAGAAAATAACCATTAAACAATGAAATAATTTTAAAAAATCAACTGGTTTATTTTCAGATTAAAAACATTGGTGGCGCATCTTATTTGTAAATAAATGTATACTAGTAGTCATCAAACAAGTCGATGGACCTCCAGGGAAGAGCCCTTGTATGCCTCAAAAGGCTATTGATGCTGTCTCTCACGGTTTTCATAAGAAGACTGGTAGCTTTAAAATTGCACTTCACTTCATCCATAATTGTTCTCCTTAAATTTGCTGGAAGAGCCTTCTTTTATTTATTGTGCAAGGAAAGTGAGCGCAAACCTTAAATAACATATATATATATATATATATATATAAACAAAAACAAATAAATATCACAAAGAGGAGATGCAGCTGGTGTGAGAGATTTCGCAATCACTCAAAGTAACTTCTGGGGGGAGGACACAAAGCGCAAAAAACTTCCTCTCCAAGGTGGAAATAGCACAAGGAATCTCAAATAGGCAGCATACAGTACACTGGCGACACACTTTATTCGAGCTTGGCTAGTCCCACGAATTCGGGTATACCCGGGTGTATTGAGGTTTGTGACTGTTTTCTGCCCGAGTACATTGAGTTATTTTCCAAGCAGGGATTGAAGCATTTTATTCCCGCTGGCTGCAATACTGCACAGTATATATATATAAACTGCATTACAATTCATGAATTTATGCCATCTGGTAGACACGCGAAGCATTGCAGCCTATTAAATCCTAATCATTATCATTTAACAGATCAGCCGCCCATCAGCCAGGCATGAACCCAGGCTGGGTAGGCAAATGCAACGGGGCTTGTCAGAGGTTAGGAGTGGCGCATTCCAGGTATCTGCCAGGTACATACCGGGTATTTGCTCGAATAAAGTGTGTCGGTGCAGTATGTAAAGAAAAAGAAAGAAAAATAGTGCAACACAATTTAATTATAAAATACAGTCGAGCAAGGAGGCTCCAACACACTCACATGCTCCTGAATAAATAAAAGCAGTTTAACCACTGTGGGTTCAGACGCTGTGTGGTGGACTCCAGTCAGCTGTTACACGTCCTCTGCTTCCGCACTCAATCGGCGTCTGACGTCACGGACCGGCTCCCTCAGCTATCCAGCAGTGGGGGGAGGATCATCTGGTCCCATGGTAGTCAGCTATTTAAGCAAGAGTCACTGCCACGAATCCCTACACCCCTGAAGAAGTCCATACCTTGGATGAAACGCGTAGGCTTTTCCTGTGCGCTCAGACCTTGTTGAAGCAGTCAGTTCTTTCTGTGGACTCTCTGCTGTGATATCAGCTGTTTCACTGCTGCGCCCTCCCGCTTGGATATCCTGTGTTGCGCTTACTACCACGGAAAAGCCAGATGATCCTCCCCCCAATTCTGGATAGCTGAGGGAGCCGGTCCGTGACGTCAGACGCCGATTGAGTGCGGAAGCAGAGGACGTGTAACAGCTGACTGGAGTCCACCACACAGCATCTGAACCCAGAGGGGTTAAACTGCTTTTATTTATTCGGGAGCACATGAGTGTGTTGGAGCCTCCTTGCTCGACTGTATTTTATAATTAAATTGTGTTGCACTATTTTTCTTTCTTTTTCTTTACATATGCTGCCCATTTGAGAATTCTTGTGCTATTTCCACCTTGGAGAGGAAGTTTTTTGCGCTTTGTGTCCTCCCCCCAGATGTTCTTTTATTTATTGCCTTCATAATTGACATTTTGGGTCCACTCGCTGTACAGCTCAAAACTGACATGGTGTTTAAAGATGAACTGGGCATATTTCTGAGGTTAACCAGCAGATCTGATATTGTATTTCTCCTGGATGCTCTGGGGCAGGTCTCTCAGGGTGATGTCTGGGAGCTGTCATCTCCTCCAACAGATGTGTACACATGTATTCTGGAGACAGAGGGGGTGACCATGGGTGGGCCCGTTGTGTGCTTGGTGTTTGCACTGTGAAGGTCAAATCCAGGCATTGAGAGGGTGCATGGGGGGTATGCAGTTCCTCCATGGGAGAATAAGGTGCCTCCAGGCCACCCTCTTGCTCCTGCGTCGGACATACAGGGGCAGGGACTCCAAGCAAAAAATAAAGCCCCGCGATGTTCCTCTCAATCTTATCCAGATGAAAACCAATGCACCAATCCATATTCACCATGGTGTCCAAAAGACGATCCATCTTGGCCTCTATTTGGTCCCTGTATTGCTCTGTTGAGTTGTCAGTGATTTCGATACCACTGAAAACATCCAGCATGCGGGCGACCGAGCTGGATCTGGTGCAAGGAGGGCTGGTGTCACCCATTCAAATATCTGCATGGCTGGGTGCTGGAGGAGGTGAGCTGGGGGCTTCGGGACTTACATCGGCCTGGCTCCACCCAGGAGCCCTAGGTGAACTGGGGGTTTCCGGTCGAGCATCGGCGTTGATGGGTGCTGGAGCAGGTGAGCTGGGGTTTCTGGATGAGCATTGGTGTGGATGGGTGCTAGAGCAGGTGAGCTTGGGGTTTCCGCATGAGCATCGGTGGACAAAGGGTCAGAGCAGGCAAATGTTTTGGAATCGGTGGAGGTGGGCGATGGCAGTGAAAAGTGCGGGGCGTCCGATTCCGCCTCGGTGGGTGCAGGGGCACTTCTGCTGCCTGTCCAACCAAGTTGATCCTTGTGGATTTTGGCCATTTTCTTATTCACATAATAAGGGCCAGGGTTCATTGCCTTGGGAGCCTTCGGAACCTTTTCTCTTGGCACCTTTGGCTTGAAAACAGCTTCTGACTTTAGCTTTCTCGTGGTCGGCACACGACGGAAGAAAGCAGGTTCCTGTGACCGTAGAATCTGGGTTGATCCATGAAAGCAGATGGAAGAATGCACAATACAATATCTGTTCAAGAGCTCGTTCAGATAGAGATCAGCATGTTGGAGGCTATGCAATTTGTGTCACCTTTTATGCACTGTGTCTCTATTTGAATTTTTGGGCCGGCATGGACACGAGATGCAGGTGTTAAAAGTGGGCGTATACAGTACTAAACCTGTCGAGTGAGGTCCATTACATTATAAATTCTGTAGACCATCAATTCTGTTGATTCAATGCACATCGAATAAACATTGAATATACATTCCTCTGTGCTTGATTTATTTTCTAAAGCAGCGATGCCGAAGAAAGTTATTTCAATTGATCTCAGCATGAGAATAAAGGACATGTACAAGAAAGGACACGGAATTGTACAGATCAAACGCTGGTTACTGAATTCGGGCCTCGATTTAGCACAAAACACTGGCAGCTATCATGCCCATGATCAGGCAAAAAGTGTAAAGCGGAGTCCCCCAGTCACAACAGAGTAAGTATTTTTGGTTTCTTTCTGCAATTACTGTATTACTCAAAAAGCTTCTTGCATATCAAAAAGCATGTTTTTGTTTACTTTTTCTTTGCAATTTTTTTAGACCCAAACAACTACTGTACTACCGTACTTTGAGAAGAAAATATAAAATGTTTTTTTTCTCTTTCTCATTTTACTGTATTACTCTAAAAGCTTCTTGAATAAAAGCTGTAGAGAGATGCAGAGCACAGCAAGGAATAGCCAAAAAATCAGGCAAAAATAGATGATAAAGAATCCAGGGCAACTCTAATATAAAGATCAATTTATTGCAAGCTCAAGCAAGATGGAAAAGCTAGATGAAACACACCTACGCGTTTCATGCCTAAGCACTTTATCAAGGTGTAAGGTACAACAGAAATCTCAGACAAATTTATACATACCAATTCGCGCCATTACAGTGATGAGTGATGTCATCGGCAGGCGCGACTCAACACAGAGTGGCACTGACGCGACGTCCATCCCCATTGGCTGAATGGATCATGTGATGGCAAAATTCAACATAACCAACTTTAATAAGGTTTAAAAAAGCGAACAATTAACAAAATTAGAATAAAGATAAAAAAACATGTTAAAACATGCAAAAAACTATATAAAATTCATGCCAATGCCTGTCAGAACATCAGAAAGATATATTGACTATGTTTATATGGAATATATATTATTATCACCATTGGATTTCCAGAATGCAATATACATATTTATAAGCCATTCCTCAAAATAATAAATATGAGGAGGTACAAGCCTATATAGGTGATTTATAAGATACAGGAAATCTCCACATTAAAGTCTGGTGTATAGACAGGGGCATGAATGAAACCATAATTTCATCTTAATTACAAAACAATATGTGACAAAATTGCCCTATATAAACTTCTAGTAGTAATATATCTATACATATATAAATTATAAATATATAATAAAGTATAAAGAATTTGAATTGATAATACACATTTTATATGTGTATATATATATATATATATATATATATATATATATATATATATATATATATATATATATATATATATATATATATATATATACTGGTTTGTAATAATGTGGGACAAAAGATGACAAAAAATGTAAGTTGTGGTCAGAAAGATGAGACACCAAATAGTTAAATCGCTGCACTATTAACAGCACAAAAACATCAACAAAAACAGATACCAGATTACACAATACACAAAATCACAGCATCAGGGTGATGAGTTGCCAATTGGGATGGAAATATGGACATGGCAAGTAAGTGTCTTACTGTAATAAAGTATAGTATATTATAATGCAATACTTTAGTATGCAAAGTGACAGAACAGGGTTGATACTGTAATTACTGTGCCTTAGTTAGAACCGTACAGGTAAAGTGTTTTACTGTACACTACTGTACTGTACTGTAGGTAAAAGTATGGTTTTACTGAACCTGTCAAATTCCTCCAGAAATTTAAGTGACAAAGTTGCTCCAACGCTGGATCCTTTCCAAATGATAGTATATGCAAATAAACAGGATAGGGCAGGGGGTATACAGACCAATAATCCCTGAAGGGTGAGATGAGAGCTAAAAAAAACCAGTCAAACCCTCATTGGGATAGATCCTGCTCACAATGAGTACAGGCATACCCCGCTTTAAGGACACTCACTTTAAGTACACTCGCGAGTAAGGACATAGCGCCCAATAGGCAAACGGCAGCTCACGCATGCGCCTGTCAGCACCTCCTGAACAGCAATACCGGCTCCCAATCTGTACTGAAGCTGTGCACAAATGGGGAGACTATAGAGCCCGTTACAAATGTGTTATTTACATCAGTTATGCATGTATATGACGATTGCCGTACAGTACATGCATCAATAAGTGGGAAAAAGTAGTGCTTCACTTTAAGTACATTTTCGCTTTACATACATGCTCCGGTCCCATTGCGTACGTTAATGTGGGGTATGCCTGTATTGAGAAAGAATAATGAATAATACTCACAGATGCCCCTGTCCAAAATCCTGATAGGCGTGCAGCCACGTAGAGTGAAATGAATCTTCATAAACAAACAAAGAAAAAACTGGCGCACAGCCAAGAGTGGGTCCCAAATCAATGTATAAAAATCTTCTTTATCAAGGAGTGTATTTTACACGAAACGCATAGGAGGGTGTTCACCTCCATTTTAGATGGTTCAATAAAGAAGATTTTTATACATTGATTTGGGACCCACTCTTCGCTGTGGCCAGTTTTTTCTTTGTCTGTAAAATTCTTCCTTCTTAATAAATTACACAAAAGGTCTATTTATAATGCAAAATGCAACATCATCGTGAAATAAAAATGTAGTGATTTTGTAAATGTAAAAATTGATAAAATATGAGAAAAAATGCATAACAAAATTTTCCCTAAAATCCCTCATTTATTACGGCCTGCTCTCGAGAGAAAAAAATATGACTATTTTTTTTATTTGGGACTTGAATATCACTTTGGCAGTGAAGTCATGTAGACCATGTAGTATGCAGGACTTCTCAGGCATGTGTATGCGCGTGAAACCAGGCAAAGTAAATTATCGGCCAAGAACAAAATCATTAAACATAATGTTACTTTCTTGTTTAAGGTCCCATGGCCCGGGGGAGTGGAGGTGTTGATAAGGAGCTGGATGCCTTTTGCTCGGTTTACTGAGGGAGGTGTGGGGGAGGGTGCAACTCCGTAAATTATTTCTTCTTTGTGTAAGTCTGGGTTGGCCGTGTAAAAATTGATAAAATATTGTTGCCCAAATAAATTACACCTGCAAAGCCCAATTATACAGTAAGAAGCAACCTTATTGCTAAAATAATTATGTTGTGATTTGAACAATGTTAAAATTGATTAAATATAAAAACTTTTTACATAATGTGTTTCTTTAAATCGCTAATTTATGAATCCCTTCAAGAGAAAAAAAGAAAAAAAGGATATGCCATATGAAGTCATTCTAGCCAAATTACAGTGCAGGTCTTTTAACCAGTCATGAAAGACCCGAAGCATATGTAATGTGTTTTTCTGTGTGAATGTCCTGGATCAGCCGGGGGAGGTGTTGATAACGAGTCAAGTGCCTTTTCCTTGGTTTTGTGTGGGGAAGATGCAACTAAAATATTTCATCTTGGTGTAAATGGTACCTGTACATAATGCTGTGATGAGCGTGCAGGAATACAGTTGAAAGAAATCATTTGAAATGTTGTCAAACATAAACAACATTTTTCAGTCCCTTGAAGAGTCATAGAGAAATAAAAACGTAGTGATTTTATAAATGTTAAAATTGATTAAGTATAAAAAAAATGCATCGCATAAGGTTTTGTTTACAGCTCACAATTATTTTCTCCTTCTCTAAAAAAAATGTACTTACATTTTTTTTTTTTACTGTTAGATTTCTACAGTACTATAAGTCCGATTGGCAGTGAAGGCGTGAGGAACCAGGAAATATACATTTCTATACCAGCAGACAAATCATGAAACTGTCTTAGAATTTTAGATTGCAACAGTACAGTACTGTAGTACAATGCCTTTGCTTCGTGGGGGTGGGGGGAAGGTGAGATGCAACTCAATTGGTCTGTTTTACAGTACTGCACGGATGATCGTGAAGGATTAGAAAACAACTTTTAGAAGGATTAGAAAATTGAACTGTTTGCAAATTTAGTTATTTTATAAATCTTAAAATTGATTAAATATGTTATAAAAAAGCATCCCATAATGTTTTCCATTAACCATAAAGTGGAATAAAATCAATCAACATCTCAGTGTAAAATTTTATAGCAGGTTATGACATGTAATTGAATCACAGTGCATAGTTTGTTGTCCAAAATAATACTGTAGCGTGGCAAAGTTTTAAAAGCGTGAAGCTGGTGATACTGACGATATAAAGGTAAAAAAGGCAACATTTAAAAAAAAAACGATATAGTTCCATCGAACTTCATCCTTATCTTTTGACGCTCGATTTCAAAGTTTTGTTTCTGGAAAAAAAATTATGCATAAATTTCGGTAGTGCGCATGTGTAATGTCACCCTCTAGTGCGCATGTGTAAAAGCATTGATGGGCTATGGCAGGCATACAGTACACTATACCAGGCTGCTCTCCTCAGCGCCTCGTACAACCCCCCCCCCCACCCCTCCGCTCTGCCCTGGCGTCAAATGACGCGCAGGGTCATTTGACATCACGTTGCCATGATGACGTGTTGCTGGAAAGGAAGGTACAGTAAGTGTATTATTTAGCCTTTGTGCGATCCCCCGGCATTTAATTTAAATGTCTGTGTGGAGAGCGTGGGACCTCTATAACTGCCACACCTCTCCCCCCCAAAAAATGTAGCGCCGTCCCAGTGGAATTAAAGTTAATACTGTATAGTACATTATATTTACCTTCATTATAAACTTTGACAAATTGGTGGAGATGAGCCAATGTCAGAGGTGTATTATGCGTACAAGCTTGAGTCACTCATCTAGTCTGCATTATATACGTTGCCAACCGGGTGGAGATGACCCAATGTCTGGGGTGTACAGCATTGTGAGTAACAGCCGGGATCACTCATGTAATCAGCATTATAGTTGGAAGGTGCCTGCTGAAGCCTGTAATCAGGCGGGGCCAGGTAGCAAGGATTGCTGCTCATCAGGTTTTCAGTCACATTCGGCCGTTATTGCAATAGTATTGGGAAGCCGGTTTGGGTACCTGTACACTGCAGGGTCGGGAAGTACGTATAGGTACTGTATGAATCTTAGATGGATGAAACCCGACTTTCGCCTTTTTGAAGTCACAATGAGCAAACATACCGGCAAAAGCTGGGAGCACAGACCAATATCCTCTTGTACAGGTATATCCCAGAGGAGGGGCTGTGCGAAAAAAGCAATCATCATAAGCTAATGTTTCCCTTATCGAATGCTTCCAGCCACGTTGGTTCGGTGAAAATTTGAAGAATTCACATTTTTCAATTATATAGTCATAAATCTCTGCTAAAGTCACCTTCTTATCTTTTCCAGCATTAATTGCAGAAAATATGAGAAATGCATAACTACATTGTGGTTTGGTATAAGGACGTAACATGACTTGACTTGACATGATGTCCATTCAGCAATTGCAGGGATAGCAATGTAGAATAACGGGACAAGCATTGTGTATACTATGGAGATTTTAATTATGAAACGCCTAAATTTGATAACGTCATCAGCGAGCATGGTCAATTTACAATGGATGACTGTTGTGGCCACTCTTTTATCTAATTTTTAAACACCTGCAAATTGACTACACAAATCTCACTGGCTGTCCTCTACAAAGGGATTAATTTTGCCATCTGGTGGAAACACGCAGAACTTTACCCAAACAAATCACAATCACATTAATCACGGAAAATCAACAACGGTAAACATGCGTGTGATTGACAGCCTTCACAGAAGTTTAACGAGTGAATGCCGCGTGGAATACAGCAGACTTTATGAAAACAGTGCCGAGAAATGATCGAATAATGGCCGCTGCATCTGTATAGCAAAATTAGCTTCCTGAGAGAGATGGTGGAGATGCAAACAGAAAGGGAATCCAAAATTGATTAGGAAAGACACACATTATCCTAAATCTGAAAGAAAGTAAATGGATCTACAGTAATAGGGTTTGAAGATTCACCTCAAATAGAAATAAGCAGACTAGGGTCATCATGCACTAAGCGCCGAAAAGCGTTTAATCGCCATTTTATCGCCAAAAAAGCCTTTCCGATTCAGTAAGCGCCGATAAGTGGCCCAAATCGGCAATTTTTGTTCCCGATAAAAACTTATCGGCAGCTGGGTGCCGATAAGCCACTTATCGGCACTTTTTGAACTTGGCTGAATTCAGGTAGCCCCGATCAGCTGCTGATCGGCACTACCGAATTGAGATTTTTTCGCCAATCCGTCCCGCCAACTAAAGTTGGTGGGTTGGTGGGGGAGAAGCATCGGCAAGGTCGACACTTAGAAATAATCAGGCCTTTTTCCTGTCTGTGATTGATGCTGCATCCTAGGCAGGAAAAATGCATTTAAAGGCCACTTCATTACCTTAGCGGCTAACCGCTAAGGTAATGAAGGGGTTAACCCGCTGTGCCAGGTTTATTGTGGGTAGCGGGTGTTGGTGAAGGGGGTATTTGGCCCTTGTTGCTTGTCTAGGGCTTGCGGGGGGTTGCGGGTGCACTTAACCCCTCCACCCCCGCTACCCACAACAACAAAAAAACACACACAAAAGCCCTACACTAAATATATATATATATATATATATATATATATATATATATATATATATATATATATTACACCAACAACCCCTATACCCCCCTAACATCCACATATATGCACATCAATGATACTATAGGCTGGCGGGGGCCCTCAGGTGTTACCCGCAGGTCTGCAGTACCAATTCTGTGCCCCCCTCCCCAATTAATGTCAAAACACATAAATACGTATAAAGAAATAACCCCCACCCCCCCTAACACATACAATATAGTAATGGGCACAATTACTATTATCCACAAATGGATAATTGTGAATGTGCCCATTTTAAATACATAAAGAACAATAAATACAATAAATACATATAGCACTCACCCATGTCCGGCTGCCACGATGAAGGCCATCCTCATCTTCATCCTGCCCATGCCCCCTTCCAATGCTGCAAAACAGAAACAAGAAAAAAAACATCCAATTTAATGTCCCCTAACCCCTTAATCACCATAGCGGTTATTAACCACTACAGTCATTAAGGGGTTAAACCACCCTCACCCACCACTCGGGAGGCCTACATACCCTCCCCCACTAACCCCCCACCCTGTGAGGCCAAACCACCCTCACCCACTACCCAGCAGGGAGGCCTACCCACATACCCTTTGGGCCAATACCCCCTCCCCCCACCCCCAGTACCCACAATAAAAACAATACACAGCCCACAAAAAACATCATTCTATTTATTAAATACATAACCACCCCCCTGTGCCCCCCCATAAATACATGATTTACTATTTTACATACAGGGTTCATACCCCAGGCCCACGCGAGTGGGCCCGACGGGTCACCTGACAGACCTACAGGTTACCAGCAACTTGTTTCATACAGGTTCTGGAGGTCTGTTGGTGGGTCCCGCCAGGTGCCATGGCCTACCAGGTGGTCTCTGCGGGTCACCGTGGGCCACAATTGGGTCCCCACTGTAGGCCCGCAGATGTCTGGGAGCCCCGGGTCAGACCCACAGGTGTCTAAGAGCCTCGGGTGGTTCCCACAGGGGTCTGGGGACCCACGGGTGGGCACTACGGGTCCGCAGTGCCCTCACAGATGTGGGGCCACCGGTTCTTTCCCGCACACTACGGGTCCGCAGTGCCCCCACAGATGTGGGGCCACCGGTTCTTTCCCGCAGGTGCCCCCTGTGGACCCACCAGCCTGATACCCGTGAGATACCCGAGGATACCGCAGGTAGTCTCCAGAGGTCTCACGCAGAACCAAGGAACAAACCCTGAATGTAAAATAAATAAACCTGGCCTATACATTCAATACATACACCCCCCCCCAACACCTACAGTACAATAATGTGCAAAATAACTATTATCCAGAAAGGGATAATAGATTATTTGCCCATTATTAAACACATTAACTAGCATATTAAAATAAATGAAGTACTACTGACCTCATCAATAATTAGCCCCCGTCGCCAGCACAATCCTTGTCCTCTGTTGCCCACAAAATACATAGCCAATACATAGCAATAACATTCAGATATCAATTAACCCCTTAATCACCTTATCAGACAATAACCGCAAAGGTAATGAAGGGGTTAAGCCACCCTGGCCCGATACACAACTTTCACCCATTCATTTGTACAGTGGCTTCATTATGCAACTATATATATACACATATATTTATTTACACACATATTTATATATATATATATATATATATATATATATATATATATATATATATATATATATACACACACACACGATGAACCAATATACAAGTAAATGTAGAAGAGTTATCAAAAACATGCTCTATTACAAATACCAATTCTCCATACAAACACAATACAATAAAATCATATTTCCTGTAAAAATTCAATCTCCTCTTCAAATCAAAATCCTCAAATGCCAATCAAAAGCCTCAAATGCCAATCAAAACATTGCATTTACATTGTATACATGATGCATACAATCTATGCACCATGCACACTCTGACAATGAATGTTAACAATAGCATATTCTAAACAAAATACCAATACATCCAAACAAGTATACTATTTAAAACAATCAAGAAACCATAAGTCAATTAGCTTTCATCAATTAAATAACTAAACAATTTAAATTCCATCCATAACAATTAAACAATTAACTATTTCAATCGTTAAACAGAACAAGTTACCATCAGACAAAATATAAGTACCAAAAAGAATACAATATAAAAAAGCAAGCCTCACCCTGATCTAAAGTACACCATACAAGACCAAAAATTACATCTATCTAATTTTAAAATACATTACACACACATTTATGCATAGCAGCATAGCCAAAAACATTTTAAACACAGCAAAACAAGCTTTTATACAACATAATTTCTTACCCTGTATGTATATATCGATCTAGACATAGATACATACATACATACATACATACATACATACATACATACATACATACATACATACATACATTGGCAAGAAATGATATACGGAAAAAAAAAAATGTAAAAATCCCCCCCAAAAATGAACAAGTTAAATAAAATACATTTTTTTTGTTCACTTACCATTACTTGACCCACTCACCGACTCCCGTTGAACAGCTTACTCTCGAACCAATTCACGCACAGGAACCCAGAAAATAATAAACCATAAAATAATAAACATTAAAATAAAAAAACAAGACAATCCAGGGGTCTTGTATTTGTAATCCACCTTCATCTATATTCTTCTTTCTTGTATCTGCGGCTCTCTTCCGGGGTCTGTAAATATATATATGTGTATATATATAGTTGCATGATGAAGCCACTGTACAAATGAATGGGTGAAGGGTGTGTATCGGGCCAGGGTAGCTTAACCCCTTCATTACCTTTGCGGTTATTATCCGATAAGGTGATTAAGGGGTTAATTGATATCTGAATGTTATTGCTATGTATTGGCTATGTATTGGCTATGTATTTTGTGGGCAACGGAGGACAAGGATTGTGCTGGCGACGGGGGCTTCTTATTGATGAGGTCAATAGTACTTTATTTATTTTAATATGCTAGTTAATGTGTTTAATAATGGGCAAATAATCTAATATCCCTATCTGGATAATAGTTATTTGGCACATTATTGTACTGTAGATGTTGGGGTGGGTGGATTGATGTATTGAATATATAGGTCAGGTTTATTTATTTTACATTCAGGGTTTGTTCCTTTTGGTTCTGCGTGAGACCTCTGGAGACCACCTTCGGTATCCTCGGGTATCTCACGGATATCAGGCTGCGTGGTCCATGGGGGACACCTGCAGGGAAGAACCAGTGGCCCCACATCTGTGGGGGCACCGCGGACCCGTAGTCTGCGGGGAAGAACCGGTGGCCTCACATCTGTGGGGGCACCGCGGACCCGTAGTCTGCGGGGAAGAACCGGTGGCCTCACATCTGTGGAGGCACCGCAGACCCGTAGTCGGCGGGGAAGAACCGGTGGCCTCACATCTGTGGGGGCACCGCAGACCCGTAGTGTGGGGGGAGAAAGCTGTGGCCCCACATCTGTGGGGCACCGCGGACCCGTAGTGCCCACCCGTGGGTCCCCAGACCCCCGTGGGAACCACCCTAGGCCACGCAGCCACCTGTGGGTCTGACCCGGGGCTCCCAGACATCTGCGGGCCTACCGTGGGGACCTGTGACGACTCAGAAAATTCCTTCCCCTCCTTGTCCCTCTCCCATCTCCTGTTGCCCCTTCTACTCCTTCCCACTCCTCTCCTTTGCCTTCCACCTCTCTCCCCTTGCCACAGCGCGTTCCCCGCAGATCTCGCATACCCACGTGGTCCCTGGGTCCCTCCTATGATCCTCCCCACTCCCTCTCTCCCGCGGTGCCCGCATTACCTTCCCCTGTGGTGGCACACGTCCCATTGCCTCCTCCCTGCGTGGTGCCCGCGGCGCGGCGTTCCGCGTGCCTGGTGACACATCTGGTGCATGCGCTCCCTCAGCCCATGGAGGGCGCGCGCACATGCTCCTCCGCTGGTCTCCCTGACCCACCTGCTCCCTCCTCTCTGCCTCTGCATGCCGTCTCGCAGTCGCAGGTCACGTGCGCGTTCCCCTGCTCTGGGCTTCGTGCTCCTCCTGCATCCTTCCCTTGCTCCATGCGGTCCCTCTCTGTGTTGCAAACTGTGCGCACACATCCCCAGCTTACAGAGGGCGCGTGCACATGCTCTTCTTATCCTGTTCCCCATGTCTCCGCCTCCCAAGCCTTCCAGGCCATTCCCCTGACTGCCCTTTCTGTCTCCTCCTCTTCTCTCCCTGTCCTATCCCTGTCGTCTCCCACTTCTCTCTCTACTCCTCCCCTCTCTCCTATTGATATGCCCTCCTTTATAACCCCTGTCTGTCCACTTCTTCCTCGCTCTGCATAGTTCCTGTTTCCCTGTGTGTACATGACCTATGCTGTGCTCCCCCTGTGTTCCTATTGTTACCTGCTCCTGTGTTATCTTGGATTTCCCTGGCTTTGACCCCTGCTTGTCCTGGACTACTCTGCTCTCTGATATCCCTTTGAACCCTGCTACGCATACTACTTCGCTTACAATTGGCTTCCTAGGACCTGGCTTGTACTCTGACGATTCTAACCTCTGGACTACGGAACATTGGCACATGGACATGACTATTCTTATGGACATCACCATGCATTGCAAGTATAAACTAACAACTCTTCCAACAGGCCCAGCAACACCATAACACACTCCGGGCTTGCTCCCACTGCTGTGGGTGTGTGGTATCATACCGTTCCCACGTCAGTACTGGGGTCTAGCCAGGTCTGCGGGCATACAGGCATGACAGGACCCAATTGTGGCCCACGGTGACCCGCAGAGACAACCTGGTGGGCCATGGCGCCTGGCGGGACCCACCAACAGGCCTCCAGAACCTGTATGAAACAAGTTGCTGGTAACATGTAGGTCTGTCAGGTGACCCATCAGGCCCACCGGGGACTCGCGTGGGCCTGCGGTATGAACCCTGTATGTAAAAGAATAAATCATGTATTTATGGGGGGGCACAAGGGGTGTGTTATGTATTTAATAAATAGAATGATGTTTATTGTGGGGCAGTGTATTGTTTTTATTGTTGGTACTGGGGGTGGGGGGAGGGCGTATTGGCCACAAGGGTATGTGGGTAGGTCTCCCGGCTGGGTAGTGGGTGAGGGTGGTTAGGCCTCACAGGGTGGGGGGTTTGTGGGGGAGGGTATGTAGGCCTCCCGAGTGGTGGGTGAGGGTGGGTTAACCCCTTAATGACTGTAGCGATTAATAACCGCTATTGTGATTAAGGGGTAAGGGGACATTACATTGGATGTTTTTATTCTTGTTTCTGTTTTGCAGCATCGCAGGGGGCATGGGAAGGATGAAGATGAGGATGGCCTTCATCGTGGCAGCCGAACATGGGTGAGTGCAATATGTATTTAATGTATTTATTGTTCTTTATGTATTTTAAATGGACAAATGCACTATTATCCATTTGTGGATAATAGTAATTTTGTCCATTACTGTATTGTATGTTTTAGGGGGGTGTATTTATTGTAAAGTATTTGTGTTGTTGTATTTTTTTTGGGGGGGGGGGGCACAGAATTGGTACTGCAGGCCTGCGGGGAACACCCGAGGGCCCCCGCCGGCCTCTAGTATCATTGCTTTGCATCTAAAAAATGAGATATATGTAATGGGGGTATAGGGGTTGTTGGGGGCACAGAGGGTGTATGTTGTGTATTGCAATGTTTATTGGGGGCAATTGTCCCCAATAAACATGCTATTATGCCTTAACCCCTTC
The DNA here is from genome assembly GCF_040206685.1 of Ascaphus truei. Lineage (NCBI taxonomy): Eukaryota > Metazoa > Chordata > Amphibia > Anura > Ascaphidae > Ascaphus > Ascaphus truei. The sequence continues at coordinate 160,692,995 of NC_134485.1, forward strand.
ATTGCCTTTGCGGCTATCCGCTATGGTAATGTAGCAGCATTAATGTATTTTAATAATATTGTGTGGGAGCAGGGGATCCCCTGAGCTGAACAGCATTGATTTGTGGCTCAGGGACCCCCTGCTTCCCGAGTTACAGGCCCCGGTTTGGGGCATCGGTTCCAGTGTCGCCACCATTTTTAAAGCGTCCAAGACGCGACGTGGGCTCCATAAAGATGGCGGCGACACTGGCACCCGATGCCCCTTACCGGGGCATGTAACTCGGGAAGCAGGGGGTCTCTGAGCCAAAAATCAATGTGGTTCAGCTCAGGGGACCGCCTGCTCCCGCACAATATTATTAAAAATACATTAAGGCTGCTTAATTACCATAGCGGATTGCCGCTAAGGTAAGGAATGATTGTTTATTTATATGTGTGTTTTACTCATAGTGTAGATGTGCAGAGGGTCTCCGGAGCTGAACCGCTTTGGTTTTAGGTCCGGGGACCCCCTGCTTCCCGAGATACAGGCCCCTTTAGGGGGTGCCGGTATCCCTCTGCTTTGTTTACATTCCACGGTCACGTGATCAGGACATTTAAATGCAGAGGGATACCGGCACCTCATAAAGGGGCCTGCATCTCGGGAAGCAGGGTGTCCCCGGACCTGAAACCAATGTTGTTCAGCTCCGGAGACCCCCTGCACATGTACACTATGAGTAAAATTTGTTTAGAAAGATTTTTATTTTGCCTATGTTTGCGCAGAGAGAGCGGCGGGTCTCTCTCTGCTGCAAACACATATTGGCAGAAACGGCCTATCGCCAGGCTATCGGGAGCCAGGCTTTTTTTATCACTGGCTCATCTACATTTTGCTTTCGCAGTGATTCGGCAGGGATTCGGCATGGATTCGGCCCTTACTGAATACTGCGAGGGCAAATCGCCAAAATCATGCCGATAGGGAACACTTGGCGATTGCACTTTTTCGGCGCTTAGTGCATGAGGCCCTAGGTGGGCAAAGTAATTGTTATCTGCCCCCAATAATTATTTATAAATAACTCATTGTAATCCATTCCGTACTTCTAGCAATAATAATAGGAGAGCGGTAAGAGAGCAGGGAGGCCTTTTTTGACTGTCTGTGCTGTGGGAGGGTGTGACAGGGTGAATAAACATCACCAGCCCCATGCCGGGCAGACCTATGTATAGGTCGGCAGTGCAGCAGTGACGAGGTTAACTTTCAGCTGAGAGGTCTTTTTAATTAATCTGATCCCAACTGCCTCATCAAGGAGCTTTATAACCCCCAGGCTGTACACACATGCAGGGAGTCTGAAGCATGGAGATACACTGAAACTCTGGAGGGAGAACAGCTTGATTTAAGGTCTGTTTTCTGGGACAGTTTATATGATGCTAAATTGTTTCTGTGGAGTTTGAACAGAAAGGGCCAAGCCCGGCTCAGGACTTATACTGCTTTACGTTATATATGCTGAAGAAAAGCTCTTGTTATTTTTGTGTGCCATATTTTGGGGCTCAATAAAAAAGCCTTATCAAGAAAACCCGCATGTGGTTGCATGTACCCTGCAACAGAGGGAGAAAAATTTGTTGGCCATCTGCCTACTGGCCGGGCCCAACTTGCAGTATTGGCCGGGCATACCCCTACCCTTCCTCCACCCATCCACACTCCACCTATTAGTACTTTGCATGCAAAGTGGAGCAGGAGGAAGCAGGGGAAGCCATTGTACAGGCGTCCTCTCCAGAAGCTGCAGTGAGCAGAAGAGAGAAGACCCGCAAGTACCCCTGCAGAGGAGAATTCCCCAGCCACATGTCCTGCTGCTGTGGAGTGGCCCTCACACTTCTATCCTCTCTGCAGGGTGAGTGGAGACGGTAACGGCATGGGGCACTGGAAAGCTGCAGATAGGGACTTTAGGGGCTTTGAGAGTGTTGTTGGGGAATAGGAGGATGGCGGGGACCCCTATTCATCACAGTAGAATTCCCCTTCATAGATAAATGGAGGATCAAAAAACACAAGCAGTGAGACTATACATTTTTCCCCAAACCTCCATGACTCATATTTTAGATTGGATTATTTATTTGGGACTCCTGATGTTCTAGATACTATACTATTGGACCTATTACCTGGTTAGATCATGCTGCGGTGGAAATTATACTTAAGATTCCTTTTCTGATACAACAGCCACAACAGTGGAGACTAAATGATTAATAGCTTATTCTCCCAGATATAGTATAGACAAGAAAATAGCATAAAACTTAGACAAACTTTTCTAGTTTAATATGAGAACTCTCCTTCACCTTATGGGAAGCCCACAAGGCATCAATCATGAGTACGCTTAGCGACACATCTCAGACCAAAAATGAGAGATTAATTGGTATCCTCTGTCCATAATTATCTTACTAGGGCAGCCATGTAAACGATATAATTCCTTGAAGAGAACTTTCGCCATCTCGAGCTTTGGGCAAAAGAGGAAGTGGCACGAAGTAAGCAAGATTTGAAAAGGAAATCGTGATTGTTAAAATTACGGTTGAACCCTCAGTGGGAGGTAAATCTACAATAAAGTCCATAGAGATACAGGTCCAGGACTGATTAGGACAGTAAATCGATTGTAGTAACCGGTCGTAAGCTGGTTGTTGTCACGCGTGTTTCATTCGCGCACAAGATTCACAGCAGCTAATGAATAGAGCAGCACCCTGCAGAAGCTCTGGCCATCAAAATATTTTTTGGAGCAATTCAACAGTCTTTGTGACCCTCTAGTGACCAGCAGTTGGTAGGTCCTGATAGCATTGAAGGACTTGCAGGCATTATGTGTTGGTGGCGATATAAAGTCTACAGTATTCATAAACCACAGACACATGATCGAAATCCTTAAATTACGGAGTCGGCTACGTTGAACTCTTTTAACAAAGCTGTCCTTTTCACATGGTGAAAAAATGGCGCATATTTGGACTACAGACAGTTCTTCTGCAGGATATAGAACCAATTAGGAAGATATCAGTAAAATCGTAGGTTAATCTTCACATGAAAGAGCATCCGCTTTCCAAATATACTGTCGTGGTTTGTAGTTACTTTGAATAATTAATAGGAAAATTATAAGGCCCAGCGAGCCAGACATTGATAGGAACAGTGGACATTCTGCAAATGTGTTAAGTTCTTATGATCAGTCAAAACTTCCACCTGATGCTCCACCACCTACAAAACATGTCTCCATTCAAGGAATGCTGCTCGGATGGCCAACAAGTTAATTTCAGCATTGGACAACTTTCACGACAGAAAGGCGATGTAGTGGACGAAATAATCCGCAGGAGAACATTGCTAAATACCTCCATGACGATGCTACTAGGTAACTAGAGAAGATGAGAATGTCATAAAGATATAGAAAAACAAGTGACAGGCAGGCGCACGAAGGGATAATGAACACTTTATTGTTAAAAGCGAATAAGACAGTGGGCAAACAGCCTCCACTGATACAGGGTAATAACAAACTGAAATTAAAGAAAATATTAGAATGTGTTAGAATAACTGGTTAATACACTAGTATGATTGGGGGATAACACCGGGTCAACACTGAATCTCACTAGCACTACAGAAAGAATCCGGACCAGTCTGAGTACATACCCCGTTTGAAGCGTGGAGACCCGCTCCCACCGACTGCAAAACTCCACAGGAACTGCCACACGTGACCTCTACGCGTTTCGCACGTAGTGCTTCGTCAGGAGATCACGTGATAGCGCTGTCCCTGCAGTTTAAATAAAGAGCAGCAGCCAATGAATCTAACACTAATGAGGAAAGTTGATACAGATGTAATTCAAGTGAAGTATAATGGAGTCTCCTATGGTGCATAAAATGAATGAAAAAAACAGATTTTAAATTGAAATTATACAATAGCAGTAGCTGGGTCCCATGTATAACTCTAAAGTGACTTATTGCCTTTAAAAATGAATCACAGGACATTAACCAAAAACTATCATGTCCATATTAAATTAATAATTAAAACATATATTTATACACATATTTTAAAATGTTTAAAAATATTTAAAAATACATATTTATTTAAAATTCTTAAAACATCAAAAAAGTCACATATAAAAACCCCAATTTTTCACCTAACGATTTATTCTTTAAGGAAAGGGACCAATTCTATATAATCATTAAGACCATGCGGAAATCTAGTTTGCATGGTATAAATCCTGAATTGCTCCCTTCTACTTAAACGTAAATCTCTGTTGCCTAAACGCTGATTGGCAGTAATGACTTCAATGCCTATAAAAGAAATGCCACTCGGGTCACACTGATGACTATCATGGAAATGCTTTAAAATATGGGTTAAGGGCATATGTTTGTCGATTAATTTTTGCACATTTTTAATGTTTCTCATATGTTCCATTACTCGGACTTTCATACACCGTTTTGTTTTACCAATGTACTGTAACCCACATTTACACTGGAGTGCATAAACCACATAGGTAGTGGAACAATTTATAAAATGATTGATTTTAAAACTCCGTTTTGTAGTAAAAGAAACAACATCTTTTTTATTCAGCAAATTGGGGCATATCTTACATTTACTACATTTATAATGTGATTCATTTTTAAAGGCAATAAGTCACTTTAGAGTTATACATGGGACCCAGCTACTGCTATTGTATCATTTCAATTTAAAATCTGTTTTTTTAATTAATTTTATGCACCATAGGAGACTTCATTATACTTCACTTGAATTACATCTGTGAAACGCGTAGAGGTCACGTGTGGCAGTTCCTGTGGAGTTTTGCAGTCGGTGGGAGCGGGTCTCCACGCTTCAAACGGGTTATGTACTCAGACTGGTCCGGATCCTTTCTGTAGTGCTAGTGAGATTCAGTGTTGACCCGGTGCTATCCCCCGATCATACTAGTGTATTAACCAGTTATTCTAACACTTATTCTAATATTTTCTTTAATTTCGGTTTGTTATTTTATATCAGTGGAGGCTGTTTGCCCACTGTCTTATTCTCTTTTAACAATAAAGTGTTCATTATCCCTTAGTGCGCCTGCCTGCCACATGTTTTTCTTGTCTGTGAGCCCCCTTTTGTGGGAGCTCAACTTTATAGGGGATGTGTGGAACTCCCCCAGACTAACGGCTGCAAGAGGGACTTTTTACAGTGACATCTTTAGCGCGGAACAACATATCTACGTCATAAAGATATACTACAAGGAACTGATCGAAAATGTCCTAAAATATATTGTTTACGAAATGGTGAAAGGTGGCAGGACATTTCAAAGACCAAAGGACATAATCCAATATTCAAAGTGTCTGAACAGTGTTTGGAAGGCCATTTTCCATTCGATGCCAGCCCGCATGTGAACTAAGTTATAGGACATACGAAGATCTAATTTAGTAAAGACAGAGGTGTCCTTTAATTGTTCCACCAATTCCAGAATTAGCTGTTGTGGTATCTATTCTTGATTGTGATCTTGTTCAGAGCATGGGAGTCTATACATAGTCTCAATGTTCCCTCTTTTTTAGGGACAAAAAATAGGGGTGACCCAGCAGAAGACTTAGACAGAGTAATACACTCCCTTTCCAGGTTTTTATTTATGTATTGGCACAATACTCTGGTCTCTGGACCAGAAAGAGGGTAACTATGACTAACGGGAATAATAGCACCAGATCAGGTCAATGAAGGTAAATATTTCTACAACCTTATCTTGAATTGAACAAGAAACCTTTTGCATGGAATCAGGGGGCGTTCAAATTTGTCTGCAAGGAAACAATTCTGGACATAGAAGGTGGACGAGTAAATGATGCTTCTCACAGTCCAGTCAATAACAGGATTATGTAACCTAAATCACGGCAAACCAAGAATGATAGTGAAATTAAGAGCAGAGATTACATCCAAAGAAATATACTCTTTGTGATCAAGAGAGGCCAGGAGCAGTGGAAGCGTTTGCATCGTAATGGGTACAGATTTTAATGAAGATCCATCAATCGACTCCACCGATTCAGCTTGAATCTTCTTTAATAGCGGAATTTGCTGTTCCTGTAAATAATGTTCATCAATGAAACTTCCCGATGCGCCTGAATCAATTAAGGAGTCTATTTGAAAAATCGACAGACAAAAACATCACGGATAATGTTAAAAGTGAAAAGATAGCAAATTTATCATGGAAGGTTGATGGCCGATCTTTTTTGACAGATTTGAATCTGCCTCGGATCTGCCGGCTCTTTTTGTCCGGATCAGTCCCAAAAAGTAAAATCCGTAATGGCGGATTCAATCTGTCCCTCATGTGTTTTTTTGTTTTGTTTCATTAATTGATTTGAAACTGGGTGTCTCTGGAGCTGAATCATGTTGATTTCAGCTCTGGGAACCCCCTGCTTCCCGAGATACTTACCACCATAAGGGGTGTCGGTATCTCTCTGCTGTTTTAATGTCACAGTCATGTGGGCCAATAGGAAGCTGGGACTGGGACATTTTAATTCTAGAGATATAGGCAGCACCTATGGAGGAAAGTATGAAGTATAATATTTTATCACCTACCCTAGTCTGGCGTTTATATATATATATACTAGATTTTGTACCCGGCTTTGCCTGGGGAGCTGCCAGCACATTTCCAGTACTGCTGCCGTATCTCCCCTCGCTGCTGGCACATCTCCCCGCCCTCCCCTCTCCCCCTGCTGCCGGCACATCTCCCCGCGCTGCTGCCGCATCACCCCGTGCTGCCAGCACATTTCCCCACCCCACATGCTTCTGGCACATCTCCCCGGCCCCCCTCCCCCCCGCTTCTGGGACATATCCCCGTGCTGCTGTCGAATTTCCCCTTGCTGCCAGCACATCAAAACCCGCCCCCCTCCACACTCACCCCCTGCTGCTGGCACATCTCCCCGCACTGCTGCCGCATCTCCCCATGCTGCCGGCACATCTCCCCGCCCCCCCCCCCCCCGCTGGTACATCTCCCCCAGCAAGCTGGCACATCTCCCCCTGCTAGCTGGCACATCTCCCCCCCCCCCCCCACACTTGTACATCTCCCCCACACATCTCACATCGCACACACACAGAGAGACACACACACAGCCTCGATCCAGCCAAGGATACGCCCCCTCCCTTAGTAGACATGCCCCCCACCCCTCCTGCTCTAAATAGTTGCGTTCACCTACAAATCTGCAGCATAATATCCTGTAAATTTCATTGTGCTACGTTGTGCCGTTTGTGAGATTTCGATGCTTCGGACAAACAGCTGCGCCAGCTTTTATTCTAAAGTCTCGCACGTGGTACCGCTCTGAATATCTGGTCATGATGCACTATGTTTTCCAACCGTATAGCAATTGACTCTGGTTTCTATCGTTTTTTTAGCGTGCGCAGAATCCATTTATCGGGCGCTGAAAATTACATTTTAGCATTGTCTGCAATACCGTCTAGAAACTCAAGTGGGCGATCGCGAGCTTTTGTCTTGAAAGTCTAATAGCAATTCAACCTACAGTACACAGTACAGCCATACATTTCTGCAAGTCTGTGTGTGTGTAATTAAATTGTAATTTGAAGATTTATATTTGAAGCAGAAATTAACGTTACGAGTTCATACTGTATACAGTAGTCTGAGACTCCTTAGCCATACACATAAAAAATATGAGGACCCATACTGTACTGTGTACAGGATACTAAAGGGAAAATAAGTACAGTATTACAAAAATATAAGAAAATAATCCCAGCAGGGAAAGGAAGCGGAGCACAGCCATGCAAATAAGGGGTTAATCCGGTGCTACAGCATGTCTGATGAAAAACTCTTTATTAGATAAACGATAGCATGGTGCAGACAGGTAAAAATGTTCCTCTTACGCGTTTCACGCCCTGGACGGCACTTCGTCAGAGAGTATACAGCAATACAACGAGGCTCCTCTCTTATGGGTACTTTCTCCCCGCCAGAAGTGACGTATCGGGATGTTCCAATGCAATGATTGGCTGAAACTTTATGAGTGTAAATATAGAGGTTATGTCATCTGTAAAATAAGGATGGGGGAAACGACCAAACTTAACCATAACCATAAGAGAGGGCTCATAAATCTCACAATTATCCGCAAACAATTATCTAAATACATGCGGATACAAAAAAAAACAATAAAAACAAAGTAATTAAAAACAGTGGACTTTTCTTCATGGAGGCATTGAGGACAAAGATGCAAAATGCTTTGATATAATAAAGACGTAAAAAATATATTAATTATATTTAAGATCATTTGTAGATACACAGATTTATGCCTCTAAGGGAGAAAAATAATAATGACTGCATTAAACAATAATATCATTCATTACAGAAAAAATTACTAAGTGATATAAGCTATAATGCACTATTAACCTATGAATTACAAAGTTGGTATATATATGCTTCAATAATAAATGATAGACAGGATGGACTATAATGTGTATATATTATGTTATCACACAATAACACCAAATTAAATCCTTAAAGGATTTATATTGACCAGGGAGGAAGTCAGAGATACCATAACAAATAGGGGAAACTCTTAATTACTAAGACCTTCAGAGAAGTGAAATATTATGCCAAGAAATGTTTTAATTCCCAATTGGTATCTATACCCCCAAGGGTATAAATCCAATACATTTCTTTATGGTTGAGAATTGCTTCTCTGTTCCCCCTCCCCCTACCATGTTTTGGAATATGCTCCAAGGCACTGAAGGTGAAGGTACTAATGGAACTCTGGGCACATGTCGAGAAATGTTTAGATACTGGAAATCTATCATAATTTTTCTTAATTGATCTGAAGTGCTCAGATATTCTAATCTTTAAAGGTCAAATTGTTCTACCTATGTAGATACTGCCACGGGCACAATTCAACTTGTAACTAACATAGTTAGTGGCACATGTCATAAAATGCTTTATTTTGTGAACGTCCCGTGTGTTTACAATCTACCTTTGAAAGTGGAGCTGCATATTTGCAGTAGTAGCAATTACCACATTTGTGGTAAACTTTGGGAAAACATATACACAGTCGACGATAATGTAGAAAATACAGGAGGCCAAAAAGCCTCTGAGGGGAACGGGGGACAAGATAATAATAATATACTCACACGGCCCTGTGTGAGTAAAGATGTAAATTGGTATCTTGTGAGGTAAAACCTGACCCTTCCAAATAGGTGGTCAGATTGGGAATGGTGATGGAAATAGAATATAGGGATATGACAATAATAATAATATAGTACTTACACGGCCCAATGTAATCAAGGGTGTAGAATGGTTTCCGCCGAGAGCAGGCTGTCTGTGAAGTGACGTGTGACCCATGCTACGGTGGTAGGCCAGGGATCTGTATTATATGTGAGTGCATTTGTGGCTGTCTTTTATCTGTAATAAATACATTTTTTACTCTAATGCTGACACCCTGCTGATACCTTGCCTCACTTACCCCTAATTGCTGGACTGGAGAGGAAAGAGCTTTAACGTGAGCACTGCGAAGGGGAATCCCCATATGAAACCTTGCTCGTCAGCAATTACTTGTGCCCTGTTCCTGGAACCTGCCTGGATGGGTTAACATTTTGTACCCCACAGAAACCATTCTACACCCTTGCTTACACTGGGCCGTGTAAGTACTATATTATTATTATTGTCATATCCCTATATTCTATTTCCATCACCATTCCCAATCTGACCACCTATTTGGAAGGGTCAGGTTTTACCTCACAAGATACCAATTTACATCTTTACTCACACAGGGCCGTGTGAGTATATTATTATTATCTTGTCCCCCGTTCCCCTCAGAGGCTTTTTGGCCCCCTGTATTTTCTACATTATCGTCGACTGTGTATATGTTTTAACCCCTTGCTCGATATAATTGGTCTGCCCAGAGGGCAGACCAGAGACTTATGGATCTTTGGGAGATGGTGAAAAATAGGCACAGTGGGAAAACAATTGTAAAGATATTGTGACTCCTGATTAGATAGTAACCGCAATTCTCTGCCAAGATCCACCAAGGCATGGAGTTGCGTGAGATATAGTGTGGTGGGATCCCCATCCAATCTGCAATAGAAGTTATAATCACTTAATTGTCCCATGGCTTCATTGCAGTACTGCTCTTTAAGCATAATGACAACAGCGCCACCCTTATCGGCATTTTTAATTATTAATGTGTCATTCTTTTTCAGTTGATAAAGTGTATTACAGTCTGATATTATCAAGTTGTCAGGTCTCATATTAGATACAAAACAAAAAGAAACCGGGCGCTTACCTTAAATAAATGGGTCAGGATTAAGGATAAGTTTAAAACACTAATTCAAACCAACAGTTGAGGTCTCTCAAAATGATAGGAGATAGCACTAAAAGTCCCCTCTGCTGCAACCCCAGAAGGGAAAATCCAAGGCCCTTAACAGAACGTGAAACAGGAGAAACAGGGGGAGCAAGGGGTTAAAACACATACACAGTTGACAATAGTGTACAAACTGCAAGGGGCAAAAAGGCCTCTGAGAGGAACGGGGGACAAGATAATAATAAAATACTCACATGGCCCTGTGTGAGTAAAGATATATATTGGTATCTTGTGAGGTAGAATCTGGCCCTTCCAAATAGGTGGTCAGATTGGGAGTGGTAATGGATAATAAACGGATATGGCAATAATGATAATAATATAGTACTTACACGGCCGAGTGTAAGCAAGGGTGTAGAATGGTTTCTGTGGGGTACAGACTATTAACCCATCCAGGCCGGTTCCAGGAACAGGGCACAAGTAGTTGTTGACCGGTAAGGTTTTCCCATGGGGATTCCCTTTCACAGTGCTCACGTTAAAGCACTTTCCTCTCCAGTCCAGTAATTAGGGGTAAGTGAGGCAAGGTATCAGCAGGGTGTCAGCATTAGAGTAAAAAATGCATTTATTACAAATAAAAGACAACCACAAATGCACTCACAGATTTAACAGATCACTGGCCCGCCACCGCAGCATGGGTCACAGGTCACTTCACAGGCAGCCTGCTCTCCGTGTCCGGAGTGAGGAGAGATGGTAACTCCTATCTGGCTCGGCTGTGACTGAGACTGCTTCTACTAGCTACGGAAGCCTCCGTGGTCCAAAAACATACAGTGAATTAGAGCAACGCGTTTCGCCATGAAAACGGCTTGCTCAGGCTCAAAAAGTATGGTGGAAGGGGTCTTAGCAGTTTATATAGACCCTTGTAGAGCATATTAATGATAATTAGGGGAGATTATTGCATATAATCATCCCGTTTGCACTGGTGTCGCAGTGATAGTCATACTGCCCAACCAGTACACAGAGGGGCTGCTTCCCACTCTAATGTATGTTCTATGACTTAAGTGCTGTCACTTCTCATGTTAATTATTCAACGCTCCAGTATTAATCAATTCATACCCATCATAATGATGGTTCAGACACTATCACCTTCATGGTACATCTCTAATTATGGAAAAATTCATATTCTAAAAATAACTTGTTTAGGGGGCTTTTTATCCCTCTCCAAGTTCACAAAAATTTAAAAACCTATAAACTTTTAATCTTAAATATTCAAACCTATTAAAATGCATTCTTTGGACATTACAAAATTAATACATTACAAATTCCAAAAACCATAATAATCTGAACAGTTAAAACCTAATAATACAAACAATTGCTAAAACTCAACTTAGTTAAAAATATTTTAAAAATATTTTAATAACATTCAAATCATTCTAGAAAGAAATGAACCGTGAAACATCTACAGTAAATGCTCTATTTTTGACCGTGAAACACAATTAACACCGAAAAATATATATTTATGTACTAATGAGTAATCGAGCACGTATCTAGGATAAAAGAGGGGGAAAAAAGGGAAAAGATTTAGTACTAGTTGCAATGACGTTGCAAAGATCAAAGTAATTAATCTTTGCAACTGGGGACAAATCTCAATCCCAAAAGAAAAGAAAAAAGATAAAAGTATACATGCATATGTAAATTGTTCCTCTCTCTCTCCTTACACAAATGCTGCAATATCTAAATCGACATTCAGACTGTGGGGGCTTAATGTTTTCAGCTGATAGATCCACAACGTCTCCCTTTGACGGAGACGTCTGAGTCTATCCACCCCCCTCCAATTCTCTACAACCAGTTCCACTCCCCTGTATGATAATCCTGAGGGGTCACCTCCATGCACTTGACTAAAGTGCAGGGGGACGCTGTGAGTGGTCAGTTTTCTCCTGATGTTGCCTATGTGTTCCAGTATGCGGACTCTTAGACTTCTTGAGGTCCGGCCCACATACTGGAGACCACACGGGCACTCCAGGAGATACACGATGAAAGTCATTCTGCAGTCAATAAATTGTTTTGTTTTAAAAGATTTCTTGGTAACATTAGAGCTAAAATTCAATTTGTCCTTTGCTGCAAACTTTTGCTTGGTACCAAGCGTGAATAAGAAGGAGACTGCAACATCGAGTACCAACTGCTTGCCTAAACCAGTAGGCTTTTTTAACTGTTTTAACTGTAAGGCCTGTAAGCATGCAGCAAAGGACAAATTGAATTTTAGCTCTAATGTTACCAAGAAATCTTTTAAAACAAAAAGAAACCGGGCGCTTACCTTAAATAAATGGGTCAGGATTAAGGATAAGTTTAAAACACTAATTCAAACCAACAGTTGAGGTCTCTCAAAATGATAGGAGATAGCACTAAAAGTCCCCTCTGCTGCAACCCCAGAAGGGAAAATCCAAGGCCCTTAACAGAACGTGAAACAGGAGAAACAGGGGGAGCAAGGGGTTAAAACACATACACAGTTGACAATAGTGTAGAAACTGCAAGGGGCAAAAAGGCCTCTGAGAGGAACGGGGGACAAGATAATAATAAAATACTCACATGGCCCTGTGTGAGTAAAGATATATATTGGTATCTTGTGAGGTAGAATCTGGTCCTTCCAAATACAGTAGGTGGTCAGATTGGGAGTGGTAATGGATAATAAACGGATATGGCAATAATGATAATAATATAGTACTTACACGGCCGAGTGTAAGCAAGGGTGTAGAATGGTACCAAGCGTGAATAAGAAGGAGACTACAACATCGAGTACCAACTGCTTGCCTAAACCAGTAGGCTTTTTTAACTGTTTTAACTGTAAGGCCTGTAAGCATGCAGCAAAGGACAAATTGAATTTTAGCTCTAATGTTACCAAGAAATCTTTTAAAACAAAACAATTTATTGACTGCAGAACGACTTTCGTCGTGTATCTCCTGGAGTGCCCATGTTGTCTCCAGTATGTGGGCCGGACCTCAAGAAGTCTAAGAGTCCGCATACTGGAACACATAGGCAACATCAGGAGAAAACTGACCACTCACAGTGTCCCCTTGCACTTTAGTCAAGTGCATGGAGGTGACCCCTCATGATTATCATACAGGGGAGTGGAACTGGTTGTAGAGAATTGGAGGGGGGGGATAGACTCGGACGTCTCCGTCAAAGGGAGACGTTCTGGATCTATCAGCTGAAAACATTAACCCCCCACGGTCTGAATGTCGATTTAGATATTGCAGCATTTGTTTAAGGAGAGAGAGAGGAACAATTTACGTATTCATGTATACTTTTTTCTTTTTTCTTTTCTTTTGGGATTGAGATTTGTCCCCAGTTGCAAAGATTAATGACTTTGATCTTTGCAACGTCATCGCAACTAGTACTAAATCTTTTCCCTTTTTTCCCCCTCTTTTATCCTAGATACGTGCTTGATCACTCATTTGTACATAAATATATATTTTTCGGTGTTAATTGTGTTTCACGGTCAAAAATAGAGCATTTAGATGTTTCACGGTTCATTTCTTTTCTAGAATGATTTGAATGTTATTAAAACATTTTTTAAATATTTTTAACTAAGTTGAGTTTTAGCAATTGTTTGTATTATTAGGTTTTAACTGTTCAGATTATTATGGTTTTTGGAATTTGTAATGTATTAATTTTGTAATGTCCAAAGAATGCATTTTAATAGGTTTGAATATTTAAGATTAAAAGTTTATAGGTTTTTAATTTTTTGTGAACATGGAGAGGGATAAAAAGCCCCCTAAACAAGTTATTTTTAGAATATCAATTTTTCCATAATTAGAGATGTACCATGAAGGTGATAGTGTCTGAACCATCATTATGCTGGGTATGAATTGATTAATACTGGAGCGTTGAATAATTAACATGAGAAGTGGCAGCACTTAAGTCATAGAACATACATTAGAGTGGGAAGCAGCCCCTCTGTGTACTGGTTGGGCAGTGTGACTATTACTGCGACACCAGTGCAAACGAGATGATTATATGCAATAATCTCCCCTAATTATCATTAATATGCTCTACAAGGGTCTATATAAACTGCTAAGACCCCTTCCACCATACTTTTTGAGCCTGAGGAAGCGTTTATAGGGCGAAACACGTTGCTCTAATTCACTGTATGTTTTTGGACCACGGAGGCTTCCGTAGCTAGTAGAAGCAGTCTCAGTAACAGCCGATCCGGATAGGAGTTACCATCTCTCCCCACTCTGGACGCGGAGAGCAGGCTGCTTGTGAAGTGACCTGTGACCCATGCTGCGGTGGCGGGCCAGGGATCTGTTGTATCTGTGAGTGCATTTGTGGTTGTCTTTTATTTGTAAAAAACGCATTTTTTACTCTGATGCTGACACCCTGCTGATACCTTGCCTCACTTCCCCTAATTGCTGGACTAGAGAGGAAAGTGCTTTAACATGAACATTGTGAAGGGGAATCCCCATGAGAAAACCTTACCGGTCAACAACTACTTGTGCCCTGTTCCTGGAACCGGCCTGGATGGGTTAATAGTCTGGGTCTCATATTAGAGAAAGTATAACCCCTGGCCAGAGATTGGAGATCACGTTCCACCAACATCTCGAAGGTTTCGAGATAGGATCCTTTGTTATGTGGGACAAAAAATTGATTGTTTTTGAGACCTTAGGGTTTGGTGTGTGTAAGAAAAGATGTAATATCTGAAGATGTTGGATATTCTGACTGTACATCATCATGTTCCGCTAAAAGATCATTAAGATCTTGAATGGCGGTATATTCTCTAAAGTTAAACCTGTTGACATCCGTAATGTCTGATGGTAAACCTGTACTAGAAGAGTCCAGGTCTGCCACTGTAGATGTACAGCATGATACTGTGGATTTAGTCTTAAACAATTTTTTTAAGACAATTTTCTAATAAATCTCTGAACATCTATCACTGTGGAAAAAAGGTCAAAGTTATTATTTGGCACAAAATTTAAACCTTTGTTCAACAATTGTATTTCCTCAGATTTGAGGTCCACCCCTGATATGTTTATGACATTACTAATGTCCACATTTAAAGGTCCATCTTTCTTTTCTTCTCTCTCTGATTTTTTTTCTTTTGAGCGAGCGCCTTGTTCTCTTGAATAGTTTTTTAGATCTTTAGATTCATAAGAGGTAGAAGATACGTATCGACGGGGGAGTGATGTTGTGGGTCTTCTACCATGGTTTTCATGGTTATAAGGGCTTCTGTCCTGATCCTCTTCATTAGAAAAGGATACCGATACTGGACGATTTTCAATATCAGAGGTGTCTGACATACTAGAGGCCTCAGAGAATCTATTTTTTATTATGGATTTATTAGGTGTAGAATTTTTTGGGGTTTTCTTTATCTCTTGGTTGGTTTCTCTTCTGTATCTTGTTTTTATTGTAAGGGGTCCTATTCTGGACTGGTTTTTGCCAGATATATATTTGGTTATGAGTGTAGTCAGCTTTATCTCTTTCAAACTTCTTTTGCTTTTTTTATCATCAAATCTTGTTCCATCACTTTAATATGTTTACATAATTTGTCATCGCAACTTTCAAAGTTCTCCAGGTCTTGGAGTATGCTCAGACTTGATTGTAGATCTGTTACTGTTTTAGATGTTATCTTTTTTTCTTCTATCTTTGATTTAATTATCAGGTCAATCAGCTTGAATGAGCATTCATCCAGGACTTTAATCCACTCGAGCTCCAAATCCTTGGAGGGAAACCGAAACAAAGGCATTTTAGTAACTCTCAATCCTCTTGGTAGTCTTTTTAGTAATTGATAGTTTTCTAAGATGGTAATGTCCCACCAAAGACGAATGTCCACTGACAAAACTTTTTCAAGTTTGTTAAAGAACATACACTGGCGACCAACTTTATTCTTACTTGGCTAGCTCCGCGAATTTCAGAGGACCCCGGTGATGTGCGGTTTTGTGTCATTTTCTCCCGGGGTATATAGTGTTATATTCGCGGCTGTGATTTAAGCATTTTATTCCCGCTGACTGCAATACTGCAATGCCGTGTAAAAACGCATGGGGGCATTTGCGAGCTGTTGTCTTTAAAGCCGTCCCCTATAACCCCTAACATACAGTACTGTACATTTTTATTCATAGTGTACATGTACAGGGGGTCTCCGGAGCAGAACCGCATTGGTTTCAGGTCGGGGGACCCCCTGCTCCCCGAGATACAGCCCCCTTTATGAGGTGCCGGTATCCCTCTGCTTGGTTTAAAGGTCCCGATCACGTGACCGCGGCCTGTAAACCAAGCAGAGGGATACCGGCACCCCCTAAAGGGGCCTGTATCTCGGGGAGCAGGGGGTCCCCGGACCTGAAACCACAGCGGTTCTGCTCCGGAGACCCTCTGCCCATATACAGTATGAATAAAAAACATATATAAATAAACACTCATTCCTTACCTTTGCGGCTATGTGCTATGGTAACGAAGCAGCATGACTGTATTTTAATAATATGGTACAGTGAGCAGGGGGTTCCCTGAGCCAGAAATTAATGCTCAGGGTACCCCCTGCTCCTGCACAATATTATTAAAAATACAGAAATGCTGCTTCATTACCATAGCGGATAGCCGCTAAGGCAATGAAGGGGTTAACTCACCGTGCCCGCTTTATTGTGGGTAGCGGGGGTAGGTGAGGGGGGTATTTGGCCCTTGGTGTGAGTTTAGGACTTGCGGGGGGGTTGCGGGTGCACTTAACCCCTTCACGTAGGAGGTGTGGCGTATATGATCCTGGAGATCTTTGGAAAAAATCAGCATATCTTCCAAGTATACAATAACAAAAATATTGAGTACCTTACGAAAGACGTCGTTGATGAAATCCTGGAAGACAGCGGGAGCATTACATAAGCCGAAAGGCATTACCAGATATTTGTAGTGTCCACTACGCATGTTGAAGGCCGTCTTCCATTCATCCCCCTTCCTGATGCGCACCAAGTTATAGGCACCACGTAGATCCAACTTGGAAAAAATCTTGGCCCCCTGTAATTTATCGAACAGTTCGGTAATAAGGGGAAGGGGGTAACGATTTTTAATAGTGATGTGGTTTAAACCCCTGTAGTCGATGCAAGGCCTCAACGACCCGTCCTTTTTCTTGACGAAGAAAAACCCAGCCCATGCTGGGGAATTGGAGTGACGAATAAAGCCTTTCTTGAGATTCTCCTGGATATATTCATCCATAGCGTGAGATTCTGGTAACGACAAAGGGTAGGTCTTGGACTTGGGTAGGGAGTAACCTGGAACTAGATCGATCGGACAATCGTAAGTCCTGTGTGGCGGCAAGAGGTCTGACTGTACCTTATTGAAAACGTCCCGGAATTGATGGTAAACGGAAGGTAGAATAACTTCGGGAACAGAGGTATTGGCCAGCAGTTGATGAGTCTCGCCTGACCTAGGCCTCCAGGAAATGGGAGCAGAGGAAGTCCAGTCAATGAGAGGATTGTTAAGCTGTAGCCAAGGAAGACCAAGGGTGATGGGTATCCCAGGAGCGTGAATGGCATCGAGAACTAAGATCTCCTTGTGCAGATGTGAGGACAGAAGCAAGGGAGCCATCTCTAAGGAGATGTGGGCCGGGGTAAGAGGACGTCCATCGATACCGACGTGTGCGATGGGAACCTTCTTTCTCACGAGTGGTATGCGGTTTAACCTGGCGAATTCAAGATCCACGAAGTTTCCTCCAGCTCCTGAGTCAATGAAAGCGGTGGTAGAAGTCTTGAACTTATCGCCTGAAAGGGAGACTGGAAATGTAAGTTTCTTAGGGAGTTCACCTTTAGAAAGGGGACGTGGAGACATTACACCCAGAGAGAGCCCCTCTGTACTCACTGGGTGTTCCCGTTTCCCGGACGCAGTGGACACTCCCGAACCAGATGTTCCATGGATCCGCAGTAGAAACACAATCCCCCAGCGTGGCGGAACTGACGTATCGGTGTGCGGATGCGTTGTACCCCCAATTGCATTGGCTCTGGCAACTCCAGTGCAGGAGGAAGAGGTATGGTAGCACTTGGGGGAGCAGGAGTGTTGCTGGGAGTACTGGAGAACGGAACTTGAAAGTTATGGAAGCGAGTGCGCTGATGCTCAGAGCAGCATACCTGGATACGTTGATCCACTCGGACAGCCAAAACAATGAGGACCTCCAATTGATCCGGCCTGGATTGGCGAGAGAGTTTGTCCTTGATGGGATCTGCCAGGCCTTGCCAGAATACAGAAACGAGAGCCTCTTGTCCCCAGTTAGTCTTGGCTGCTAGAGTCCGGAATTCCACAGCATACTATGTCACCATTCGCCGTCCCTGAGTGATCTGGAGGAGAGAAACAGATGCCATCTCCCAACGAGCGGGAGAATCGAATACTCGTTGAAACTCGGCTTTAAATGCCGGGTAATCTTGGGTAAAGTCAGAACGTCGCTCCCAAACCGGGGAAGCCCAAGCCAGGGCGCTGCCAGTGAGGAGGTTATACATGTAGGCTACCTTCTTGCGATCAGTATTGTAGAGATGGGGGGCCATTTCAAACTGCACCTCACACTGGTTTAGGAAACCCCTACAATCTTGCGGTTGACCTGCATAAGGCTTGGGGGGAGGAATCCTTACATCTGAGCTGCTAACTGCGCTTGAGGAGTGGGGGCTTACATCTGGCGGGGTCGCGGTCGGTACCGTGTCTGAGAGTACTGCGACCTGGCGTGTAAGTGCCACAATTTGGTCCGCCATGGCCTGGTTTTGCTGAAGCAGATTGGAGAGAAACTGTTGAAGTTCGGTCTGGTCTGCGTCTTGTGGGCTCGACATAATGTTACGCCGGTGCTGCCCGCAGACCAGACCCGTCCCCTGAGCTGAAGGGGGAAGTGGTAATACACACCTGCTGCAAAGGGAGCGAGTCCGGAGTGTGATATGAAGCGTTGCCAGGCCAGGTGTAGTAAGGTAGACAATACTTGCCGGTACCGGTTGTAGAGATAGAGTGAAGGATGCCTCGCCAAAGTCAGGGAGTGGAGAGTGGAGATAGGTCGTTGTCCAAGCCGTGTTCAAGGGGTTACCAGAGTGAGCGTTGTCCAAGGAGTGCCGAGATCGAGAGCCAGAGGGGGTAGTCGTACAAGCCGCGTCAGAACCTGTGAAAACACTGAGAGAATCCAGAAGTACTTCCATGCAGAGACTATGTCGAGAAAAGACTGAGAGTAGAGAGGAGCTAGATAAAGCAGGAAGGTCCAATTAGAAATGGAGGCGGGACAGGAAGAGCTCCAGAAAGACACTTCAGATTGGTGCAGGCATAACAGGCCAGGTGAGTCTTGTTGGTAACCTGAGTATGCCCGTGCAGTGTGCGGGGGCGGAGTCTGAGGTACGGGGGACGGGAAGAAGAGTGTGCAGACTGAGCGTGCTCCGTAACTCGTGTACGCGCGTGAACCGAGCCAGTGGATGGTGCAGGTGTGCGTGCAGGTGTGCGTGCAGGAGGGCGTGGGCGCGCCCGGCGCTGAGCAGAGGATTCGCCGAGGGGAGTGATCCCGCGACGGCGGCAGGGGCGAGGAGCTGTGGAGGCCGGTAAGGCAGGTTTGTTTTGTGTGTCCAGGGACTCCCTGCGGGAAGGGGGTGCTCTGTGTGGGGACCGTGGAGAACGCCGATTCCTGACAAGCAGGTAAAAGGTCTGGAGTTGATTCCAGGTGTGGCATTCACATTTGGAAGCTGCTGCTGTGAACCCACAACATACAGTCAAAGAAGCTCTCAATGCAAATGAAACAGGGCATCCTTAGGCTGCAAAAAAAAAAGAATATCCATCAGAGAGATAGCAGGAACATTAGGAGTGGCCAAATCAACAGTTTGGTACATTCTGAGAAAAAAAGAACGCACTGGTGAGCTCTGCAACACAAAAAGGCCTGGATGTCCACGGAAGAAAACAGTGGAGGATGGTCGTAGGATCATTTCCATGGTACAGAAAAACCCCTTCACAACATCCAGCCAAGTGAAGAACACTCTCCAGGAGATAGGCATATCATTATCCAAGTCTATCATAAAGAGAAGACTTCACGAGAGCAAATAGAGAGGGATCACCACAAGGTGCAAACCATTCAGGAGCCTCAAGAATAGACAGGCCAGATTAGACTTTGCCAAACAATATCTAAAAAAGTAAGCCCAGTACTGGAACACCATTATTTGGACAGATGAAACTAAGATCAACCTGTACCAGAATGATGGGAAGAAAAAAGTTTGGAGAAAGCTTGGAACGGCTCATGATCCGAAGCATACCACATCATCTGTAAAACACAATGGAGGCAGTGTGATGGCATGGGCATGCATGGCTTACAATGGCACTGGGTCACTAGTGTTAATTGATGATGTGACAGAAGACAGAAGCAGCCGGATGAATTCTGAAGTGTATAGGGATATACAGTATTGTCTGCTCAGATTCAGCCAAACTGAGCAAAGTTGATTGGACGGCGCTTCACTTTACAGATGGACAATGACCAAAAATATACTGCGAAAGCCACCCAGGAGTTTTTTAAGGCAAAGAAGTGGAATATTCTGCAATGGCCGAGTCAATCACCTGATCTCAACCCGATCGAGCAAGCATTTCACTTGCTGAAGACAAAATTTAAGGCAGAAAGACCCACGAACAAACAACAACTGAAGACAGCTGCAGTAAAGGCCCGGCAAAGCAATACCAAGGAGGAAACCCAGCGTTTGATGATGTCCATGCGTTCCAGACTTCAAGCAGTCATTGCCTGCAAAGGATTCTCGACAAAGTATTAAAAATGTACATTTTATTTATGATTGTGTTAAGTTGTCCAATTACATTTGAACCCCTGAAATAATGGGACTGTGTATGAAAATGGTTGCAATTCCTAAACATTTCATACGAAATTTATGTTCAACCCAATTGAACAGACAAAAAACCACGCCCCTCAGGTAACTGTCTCTCCCAACACTTAGATGGTATGTGTAATAAATGAATTTAATACATATACACTGGCGACACACTTTATTCGAGCTTGGCTAGTCCCACGAATTCGGGTATACCCGGGTGTATTGAGGTTTGTGACTGTTTTCTGCCCGAGTGCATTGAGGTATTTTCCAAGCAGGGATTGAAGCATTTTATTTCCGCTGGCTGCAATACTGCACAGTATATATATATATACTGCATTACAATTCATGAATTTATGCCATCTGGTAGACACGCGAAGCATTGCAGCCTATTAAATCCTAATCATTATCATTTAACAGATCAGCCGCCCGTCAGCCAGGCATGAACCCAGGCTGGGAAGGCAAATGCAACGGGGCTTGTCAGAGGTGAGGAGCGGCGCATTCCAGGTATCTGCCAGGTACATACTGGGTATTTGCTCGAATAAAGTGTGTCGGTGCAGTATATAAGTGACCAATTTGATGTCAGCAGAAATATCTAAATAATAAAAAAATAAAAATACACACAAAAAAATAAAATCAATGTATAACTAAATTAGTGTGAGCTAATGACCAAAATGTCCAAAAATATGCATTTAAAATTTTCAAACAAACAAAAATAAAAAAAAATGATAAAATCAATAAAAAACCATATAAAAGAAATAGTCCTGTAAATATTAGGAAAATAAATGATGGCCCACTAATCTGTTTACCGGCTGCTCTCTGCAAGGAACCAACGACCTCCCAGTGAATCTACAAAACGATAAGAAAGAAAGCGCCCGATCCTAGTGTAATATGAAAATATATATTTAATAACCAGTATTAAGTCCAACAAATTTAAACTCACAAACATATATGAATAACAAGCATGTATTGAGTATACACATTCGCCAACTGCCGGAAGACACTGCTCTGCTCACACGCCAAACTTTTCCTCAATGAAGTCCCAGTGTGTCTTAGCCACCGTCCAGCAGGGGTCTCAGAAGGTAACACAACCTCTCCCGATGTGACCCGGATGTTCACCGCTCACCATAGCAACTCCGGACGGGAGGAAATGGCAACGTGACCCCGTAGAGGAGATTTGGCTGATGTATCAATTCCCCAAAGCGCAGCAGCGTTTCCAATGTCCCAGCAGCAGCCAAGGTAAGAACGAGTATATTTACAGACTGTCAGTAGCTCACACTAACATTCCCAACGCGTTTCTTCACACTAACGGTGATTTCATCATTTCATCATTACCTTACTCGTTCCCAACCAAATTACACAAAAATCTACACATTTTTTAGACAAAACTCCAAGACAGGAGAAGAGAACCAAAGGGAAAGACTTGGACAAACAATACCCTCTTTGGGACCGCGAGGCCCCAAACAGATCATCCGGTCAGGGCAAAAGAGGAGCAGAGGAGTTAGAGCAGGGAGGGTTGTCCAGAGGAAGAAGGAAAACAGACGAAGATTAGCACAGCCCACAGCTAGTAGTATTATTAATCTTTCATCTTCACCTTATCCACACATGAAACATCATTGTTAGAGAGGGGTTTGTCCTTTGCCCCCAACACAGGTCCTAATGCATTTCAATTGTTTATAGATTTAAATAATTTTATTAGAAAAATTACTTTGAAGAGATATTACAGTATTCAGGAAACAAATGCCAAAATAACCAATCCTGTTACTATTTTTAATACGCAGGAAGAAATTTGCATTGAGGCCTTAACATCTCTCCTGACGGAATCGGGTTCCACTTCTGGATCACAAGAACATATTGACAACTTTGAGTTGTCCATTTATCCAACCAGTTCCGTGGACATAGACCTGGAGGAAGATCTGAGCATTATGCACTCACTTTTCAGACCCAGGTCAGTCTTTTTCCCATATCAGTCCAAGGGTGGATTTGTGGACACATTTTACAACCTTGTACTTCGTGACTTTGAGTCAATGTGTTCAAAGTCCCCTAAGATTAGAAACAATTTAACCACAAGTGAACTGGACGCATTGATTATATTAAGGGCTAATCATGACATTGTCATCCGACAGGCCGACAAGGGCGGGGGCATAGTCATCCAGGACTTCACTGCGTATCTCATGGAGGCACGCAGACTCCTGGGTGACGTGGCCTCGTACACAGTGTTGGAATCTGATCCGGTTGATAACTATCAATTGTTGCTGAAGGAACTTCTCACTAACGCACTGGGGGATGATATTATTTCTAAATTGGAATTAAAATTTTTATTTACTTCACATCCACGCACTCCCATCTTCTATCACTTACCTAAAATTCATAAGTCCTTGCTCAATCCCCCTGGTAGGCCCATTGTTTCTGGGATCGAGTCGATGATGTCGGGCCTATCCCAGTATGTTGATTATTATCTTCAACCCTTTGTAGCCCAGCTCAGGTCACATATTAGGGATACGCTCCATGTCATCGACTCGGTCTCGGATATCAAATGGAAGCCCACCTATCTATGGGCCACATGTGATGTGGCATCCCTTTACACGTGCATTGACCATCCCAGGGGGATTGAGGCCATCAAATATTGGCTTGACAAGGACTTATCATTTCCAGATAAACACAAACACTTCATTCTGCAAAGCATTCATTTTATTTTAACGCACAATTATTTTTTATTTGATGACACTTTTCATTTGCAAATCTGTGGAACGGCAATGGGCACGAGAATCGCCCCTAGATACGCCAATCTCTTCATGGGTCACTGGGAAGAGTCATTTGTGTGGCTTAACCAACAGCTTGGGGCTGGCCTCGTGTACTACGGCCATTTCATAGATGATATTATTATTATATGGGATGGTGAAGAGTCAGTGTTCTCTAGTATTCTTAGTTCCTTCAGCGATAACCAATTTGGACTTAAATTTACATTTGCAATTGATGCAGTATCAACAATATTTCTTGATTTAGTCCTTACAGCAGATTCAGACTTCAATATCATCACTACCACCCACTTTAAGTCTGTATCTGTCAACAGCTATGTTCATGCGTCCAGTAATCACCACAAACGGTGGCTCAACAATATTCCTCTTGGGCAGTTTCAAAGAATAAGTAGAAACTGTACCAGGGATATTGATTTTTTGAGTCAGTCTGATATACTTGGGGAAAAATTCTTGTCCAAAGGTTAGGATCCCGTTCTGGTGTCCGACTCCCTCAGCAAAGTTGGCTCTATGGACAGGATAGACTTACTCAATAAGTTCAAAATTAAATCCAAGAAAGCTATACGCACCAGTTATGATGCTCCGAGAGAATCATTCCAGACTGATTTATCCACTGTGAGGTTTATTACTACATATAATCAGTCCTCTAGATCCATCGATAAAATCCTCAACAATCACTGGAGCATCCTAAAGTGTGATCCCCATCTGGGCTCCTTCCTGCCAGAAAAAGCCTCTATAGTTTATAGGAAGGCAAGAAGCATTAAAAGTATCTTGGCTCCTACCAAGCTTAAGACAGTCCAATCATCTACACTTCCCATTAGGGGCCCTGTGGGGAATCATAAATGTGGACGTAGTACACTGGCGACACACTTTATTCGAGCTCGGCTAGTCCCACGAATTCGGGTATACCCGGGTGTATTGAGGTTTGTGACTGTTTTCTGCCCAAGTGCATTGAGGTATTTTCCAGGCAGGGATTGAAGCATTTTATTCCCGCTGGCTGCAATATTGCACAGTATATATATATATATACTGCATTACAATTCATGAATTTATGCCATCTGGTAGACACGCGAAGCATTGCAGCCTATTAAATCCTAATCATTATCATTTAACAGATCAGCCGCCCATCAGCCAGGCATGAACCCAGGCTGGGAAGGCAAACGCAACGGGGCTTGTCAGAGGTGAGGAGCGGCGCATTCCAGGTATCTGCCAGGTACATACTGGGTATTTGCTCGAATAAAGTGTGTCGGTGCAGTAGATGCATTACATGCAGACACATTCTCAATAAATCCCAATTTTCTTCAGCTATCAGAGGGACAACACATCTCATTACAAGTTACATCAACTGTTTAAGTACCTATATCATTTACCTTATCCAGTGTGGTTGCGGTCA
This sequence comes from Ascaphus truei, assembly GCF_040206685.1. Classification (NCBI taxonomy): domain Eukaryota; kingdom Metazoa; phylum Chordata; class Amphibia; order Anura; family Ascaphidae; genus Ascaphus; species Ascaphus truei. Next base: position 160,718,131 of record NC_134485.1, read on the forward strand.
ACAATATGTTGGTCGCACCACTAGGTCCTTGGGTACTCGCTTCCTGGAGCACAGGAGAAATGTCATAAAAGGATTAAATACACATAGTGTCTCACGACACTTCAAATTTAGACACAACCAGGATCCCAAGTCCATGACCATCATGGGACTTGAGAGCATTTCTCCTTGTGTTCTAGGGAGCGATCGATTCAAGACTCTCTGTAGACAGGAAACATTTTGGATCCACCAGTTGGGCACCTTGACCCCTGGTGGACTAAATGAATGTCTTGATGTTAGCACGCTGGTCTGATTTCTTCGGATGGGTTTATCCTCCCTGGTTTCTAGTCTCCTCTGCAGTCCTCTGTCATCCATTTGTCCAGGTCTCTCCCAGATCTTTCATGTATATACGTGAAGATTGACGCTCATACACGTGTATGGACTCACAAGCTGTATATCAACATATAGATAGATGGGAACTTCAATAAATCATTCCATCATTGTATAATGCAGAGTTAAGGGGGGACATATACATGGGACCTAGCGGTCAGTCAGCACGACTACCGCAGATATGGTTTACCCTGCTTACCCCCCTTAATATATACACTTCCCTAAATAGGGACCAAGGTAACAATAAATGAGGGCTAATGCCCATTACCTTTCCATTAAGTGTATAGGAATACGTCATCCATCCAGGTGAAGTTCCCCTGCGTGCAGTCCTGATAGAAGGAACCAGAATGTAGAGAAGCAAGGAGCACAGCTGGGTTGAAAATCTGCAGGAAGGTTCCTGTAGAAAAAATGAATGAAGGGCACAACTCCGTTCTAAAACTGAGGGTGGTTTATTTAATAAGTGCACAGGGACAGAAACACAGCCCACACACCGACATGTTTCGTCCCACGGGACTTTATCAAGGTGTTGATAAAGTCCCGTGGGACGAAACATGTCGGTGTGTGGGCTGTGTTTCTGTCCCTGTGCACTTATTAAATAAACCACCCTCAGTTTTAGAACGGAGTTGTGCCCTTCATTCATTTTTTCTACAGGAACCTTCCTGCAGATTTTCAACCCAGCTGTGCTCCTTGCTTCTCTACATTCTCTCTCCCAGATCTTTTCCTGATCTTGGAAGCTGGCACCCGTTACATGTGATAGTTCATTTACATATAATCATTATATATTCATAAACTGTTATGTTCTACCAAATTTTTGGACACACAATTTTTAATATATATCTTTTATAATAATATATTTTTTACAATATATATCACTTTTAATATGTTAACACATACCACATAGCATATCTTTACACATGTTCACGGTCAAACATAAATTTGGTTCAACAGTTATCATACACTAAACATTCACATGTTATTCCATATTCACATGTACACACACTTTTTCCAGTACTGAGCCAACATTCCATTAGTTGCACACTCAACACATAAGTCAAGTTATATAATTTTTATAGTTCACATGTATTAGTTCCTTTTCTGTTATGGTTTAGATTTTGTCCAAATAATATCATATGAAAACGTGTCTGTCACATTGGTACATGTATTGTATATATGTATGTATGCATATATATATGTATGTGTGTTCAGGTATGAAAATGGGTATATTTATTGATTATGCCTTTGTTATATCTATGTCCACCTCTCCATTCACCTCCTTGTTTTTTATTCAATGGATGTTTGTTTTTTATTCAATGGATTTTTATTCAATGGATTTGTAGCAATGACTATATATAGAGAGTTTTAGTCAATTCTGTCCACACTGTTTATTATAGTGTGTTGATAATATCGATTCTCTGATAGAACTTTCAGTACAGACATTATACAGTTCAGCAGTAGTATCATTTTTTGGAAGCCATTATAGAGAGATACGCACATACATTCAAATTATATATATATATACTTCAATCATAGTCAAATTTTATATATTTATTTATATTTTAAATATTTTTTCTTAAATATACAGTGGTATCCAATCCATTGCATTTAATCTTTTTGTTTCCATTAGTAAATGTTAATTCCCTCCTTAAGACACACATTTTCTGTTATAAGCCCACTGAGCATATATATTTTGGCTAATTATCCCCTCTATCTGCATATGTATAGTTACTATCGTGGTTTTCAACAGTTGATTAAGCTTTCTTTAATGCAACATCCCGTTCAGCTGTTTTAGGGGTTGCTACATTACCAATAGTGTATATATAATCCATGAGTCCAGCCCCTTCCCATCACCCTTTGAGAAAGTCGCCAAAGTGTGATGAAACGCGTCAGGGAGCGTCATCACGCATTACGTTACGTACGGACATTACGTCATCATGTGTGCGCATGAACAGGCCGGTTCGTGCGTCCAACAGCTTGAGGCCATCCAGCAAGGAGATTCTCTGAGGACTCCAGTACGATTCCGGTACACTTCTCTCACGCCCTGAACATCCTGATGATCACGGATCCTCCATCATCCTGAAACTGACGGACGTCTGAGTCAAGCAAAGATACCGGATGGTGGTGATATAATCACGACATGCTTTTAACTCTTTTACCCTTGTGAGTGCTATTTCCCCCCCCCTCCCCCTTCCCATCATTAAATATACAGTTTTATAATATGGGGCGTGCGCTCTCTCCTCTTTCTCCTATATATATATATATATATATATATATATATATATATATATATATATATATATATATATATACAGTGGTTGACAAATCACCAAAAAATCTACTCGCCACACAAAAAAATCTACTCGCCACCTAGTACCAAACGTGTGCTGCTTGGGCCAATATTTACTCGCCCGGGGGTTAAATCCACTCGCCCGGGGCGAGCAAATGTATAGGTTTGTCGAACACTGTATAATATATATATATATATATATATATATATATATATATATATATATATATATATATAGTGTAACAGAGCAGATGGCACACAAATAAAGATGAAGACAGGTGCTAGTCCCATATAGACAAATATAATCAAAGGCTCCTTACCAGGCAGACCATAGAGTCCAGAGAATCCAAAGTACACGCAGCAAGGAAGAGACAGCACACTTGGTAATGATGAAAAAATTGTATTGAATAGCAGGCACAATCACTATATATACCCATAACCATCTAACAGTGACAAACAATTAACTAAAACCAAAAGTACACACATCTGTGTGACTGCAGCCATCTCCGTCGAGGATGCGATGACATCATCACCACGCGTCTATCACACGCGCTGTCAGCAGTGAGGAGCATCATAGGTAACTAAGGGAACCCCCCTAAACCAAAAGCAACCTCTCCTGCGCATGCGTGGCGCTCAAATCCCGGCTGTATAGCAGTGAAGGGCATAATTGACAGCGCCTGGATATTGCTAGAGAAGCTATTAAGTCCTTGAAGTCTAATGATAATATCATCATCAAACCAGCCGACAATGGCGGTGGCATTGTCGTCATGAACTATGGTGACTACAGGGCTGAGATCGAGAGGCAGCTTATGGACACTAATTACTACAAAAAACTGCAGAAGGATCTCACACCGGTCTATAAGAAAGATATAGATTCCATCATCAGACTTGGTGTAAACAACCTGTGGATATCTGAGGAAACTGGCTCTTTTTTTATCCCAGGACCACCCCTTGGTCCCAGTGATTTATGTGCTACCTAAAGTGCATAAATCCATTACAAATCTGCCAGGCAGACCAATTATTGCAGCAAGAGGTTCCCTTTGCCACCCACTCTCCCAATTTGTTGACTTTTTTTACAATCTATGGTCATGAAAATGACATCATTTGTCAAGGATACGATGGCCTTTATTAATAAACTGGGCACTATTACCTTTGACATCACTGATATGTTACTGGTGACGCTGGATGTCTCCAGTCTTTACACCAATATCCCACATGGTGAGGGACTGGAGGAAATCCAAGAACATCTTTCTAATCAGTTGGAACATGACGGCCCACCCACTGAATTCATCTTATTTTTGATTGAAGTTATTCTTCACAAAAAAAATTTCAGGTTTGAACGTGACTTTTACCTCCAACTTACAGGAACAGCCATGGGTTCCAATATGGCACCTGCTTATGCTAATCTTTTCATGGACAGTTACGAACAACTACACCTTTTAAATGATGCACCCTTTGCTGATTACATTGTCCATTACACCCGCTACATTGACGATATCTTCTTGATATGGGGAGGCAATGAGGACGAACTATTACAATTCATTTCGTACCGCAACATGATTCCGTCTACTATACGCTTCACGGCGAATTACAACATGAACAGGATTCCATTTCTGGATACCGTGGTATATAAAAATGGTGGATTACCTGCAACAGAGATTTTTCAGAAACCTACAGATAAAAATACTTTGCTCTGTGCCATGAGCCATCACCCTGAGTCTCTTAAACGGGGTCTTCCCTACTCCCAGATGCTGAGGGTTAAGCGCATTACTAGCGATCCAAAGCTGGTAGAGGGTGCTTTATGTAAAATGGCTAACAGGTTTCTTGATAGGGGATATCTAAGATCAGAAATTGATATGGCCCTTATTAAATCTAGGGCCGTGGACAGGAAATCTCTCCTCTCACCACATATTGCCGGAATGGAGGCCAGCCGTATCAACATCAGTAGCACCTTCACTACCGCATCGAATGTCATTAAACGTAGCATCAAAAAGTATTGGAACATCTTGAGCAATGACCCTAAAATAGGTAGTAATTGTCAGGTACCACCTAGGATGTGCTATCGTCAGGATAGAAACCTGAGGGACTTTCTGGTGCAGACTGATCCATCCACTAAATATGCACCAGCAACCACATGGCTACAAAAGAAGCCTGGTGTATATAAATTCCATGGATGTATTAACTGTGGCTTCTTACAGATTGGCCAATCTTATGCCCATCCACATACTGGAAAACCTATACACATTAAAACCCCCATGTATTGTGAGACGAGATTCGTTGTGTATTTTATCATATGCCCTTGCGGGCTTTGTTACATAGGCAAAACTAGCTGTATGTTTAAAGAACGCATGGCTGTTCATAGGTCTACGATCAGGAAAGCGCTGATGGACTTGAACACAGGGGAGGACTACAAACTTCTTCCTGTGGCTAGACATTTCAAACAGGAGAAACATAGTCTGTCGACCCTAAGATGTATGCCCATCTTACAAGCTGTCACCTCGTCTCAAGGTGGTGACTTTTGCTGCAACTGGAGGTTAAAATGATACACGATCTTAAAACTATGTCACCTTTTGACCTCAACAAGGACTTCAGACTTGGGTGCTTCATTTAAGAACTTTATTTTTCTAGTGTCCCCCATATGGGATCATTGTGATGGCTTATTCTGATTTTTGGCATTGTCCTTATTATGGGCTTTCATTTGTATTCTTTTTTTTTTGCCCTTTAGTGTCTTGCCCTTCATTCATTTTTTTGCCCTTCGTTTATGTTTGATTTATTTCACTTAATCTTCCCTTGATTCTATGTCTTTCCATCCCTGCCTTCCACCTCCTCTTACCCCCCCTCTCCCTTTCCCCTCCCGTTCCCCCTTCCCTTTCTCTCCCTCCCTCCTTCCCTTTCTCTCCCTCCCTTCCCCCCCCCCCTTTTCCTTTCTGTCTTTTTGCCCAGCCGTAGTGTTTGTACTTTGGTACTTTTATTCATAATCACTTTTAGTGGTGTATTCACATGTAATACAGGCTGCTGCCTCCATATCCAGGCACTGTCAAGCAGCTCCAATGGAGCACTTTGGGAAGCCCCCCCCCTCTCCTCTATTATGCCCTTCACTGCTATACAGCCGGAATTTGAGCGCCACGCATGCGCAGGAGAGGTTGCTTTTGGTTTAGGGGGGTTCCCTTAGTTACCTATGATGCTCCTCACTGCTGATAGATGCGTGGTGATGACGTCATCGCATCCTCGACGGAGATGGCTGCAGTCACACAGGTGTGTGTACTTTTGGTTTTAGTTAATTGTTTGTCATTGTTAGATGGTTATGGGTATATATAGGTGGTGGTCATTGCGTAGTGAGCACTCCCTTGATAAAGGTCCTGTCCCTAGGACCGAAACGTCGGTGATTGTGCCTGTTATTCAATACACTTTTTTCATCATTACCAAGTGTGCTGTCTCTTCCTTGCTGTGTGTACTTTGGATTCTCTGGACTCTATGGTCTGCCTGGTAATGAGCCTTTGATTTTTTTTATATATATATATATATATATATATATATATATATATATATATATATATATATATATATAACCCTACCTTATCCACAGTAAATATCTGTTTTTTTTTCTCTCTCTCTATACTGCTGCGGCACAGTTTATTCGAGCATTTGCCCATTCTGTGCCGCAGCAGTAGCCTGGCGCGCGCCCGAGAGTGACGGGCGCGCGCCGAAGCAGCGGAAGAGCGCCCTCCGATCGGGGCGCTCTCCCTACCGCTGCCGGGTCCGCCGGGTCCCCCGGAACCCCCTGCCGCTGTCCCGCGATCGCGGGACACCAGGGCTCCCTCGGGGAGCCCCTGGACGCGCGTGCAGGGGGCGCACGCTCCCGAAGACGCGTGACCGCGCGTCTATGACGCGCGGCACGCCGAGGGGCGGCCACTAGCAAGCCGGGAAATCTCCCGGCTTGCGGATCTGGCCGCAGTGTAATAAACTGTGTCGCCAGTGTACACTGTTTTAGCCATTGATTCCTGTGTCAATCAGTATTGCAGACCTGAAGAAGAGAGGAGAACTCTCAAAAGCTTGTCCTATGACATAAATTGTTAGTCCAATAAAAAAGGTATCACCTAATACTGAAGAACTCATTTATTCTGCACTATCGCAACTGGACTAACAAGGCTATTTTCTGCTTTATATATATATATATATATATATATATATATATATATATATATATATATATATATATATATATATATAAAACCAATAATATATGAGTCGTGTAAAGGGCAGGTGAAGACTCAATAAACTCTATAGATGGTACATGCAAGCTTGCTGGTATCTGTACGTAAAATCAGGCTCATGCTGGAAGTTTTGCTGGTATCCTGGTGGGGGCTGATAGCAAGGGTTGCCGGAGAAAGGTAATGAATCAAACCAGTTCTAGGTGAAGCTGAAGTGATATAAATCAAAGTCCAAAACAGGGGAGTGATCTTTATGGAGCCAGATTTTGTGAGTTCACAGGAAAAAAGAGAGAGAAACGCAAGCTCTATAGCGTAACTCAATAAAACAATTTAATACATGTTACAAAGAGGGTCACTAGGACTTGCACTCACAAGGGAAGAAAAATATTTGCATGTTATAGAGAAAATCTCTACTGGAGTGACATCACCAGATGGAAGCCGAAAGCTGTTCCGATATGGCCCATCAAAGGTGACCGACAGCAGCCAGGATTAACCCAAGGAGAAGCCGTCATGGACAGTGTAGGACCGTCAGGTGGATTCCACAATGTCCTCAGTGCAGGCAAGTTCGCCAGCGGCTCATGTCTGGAGCAGCTATCACAGCTGCAGTCAAATCTGCCTCTCGCACTGGCCTCCGTCTATGCATCAATGATTGGTGAGCATTAGTCAACGTCCCAACGCGTTTCATCCTCGATAAATTATGAAAAACGCTACTCGCCAGGCAAAAAATAGACTCGCCTCCCTAAAAAAAGTGTTTTGTTTTTTTTAAAGGCATTGTACAATGCCGAAAGTGAGATTGAGCATGTCCCCTGCCTCCCTCACCCCCTCCTTATACTCTTCCTTTTCCTTTCTCACCCCCTCCTCTTCTTCTAACGCCCCTCCTTCTCCTCTCACCTCCTCTTTCACCTACTCTCACCTACCTGACTTCATTGGAGAAGGGCAGCAGAGGAGGAGGGCAGTGGGAGAAGAGGATAGAGGAGGAGGACGTCTGGAAGCAGCGGGAGAAGAGGACGAAGAATGACAGGAGTGGAACAGGGCAGCAGAGGAGGACTGTGAATGGCGATGGTGGAAGTTGACTGAGGGCCACCGGAGCGGCACAGAGGAGGAAGACAGCGGGCAGTAGGAGAAGAGGACTGAGGACAATGTGACTGGAGCGGGACAGCACAGGAGAACAGCCTGGGAGGAGCTGTGCTGTAGCAGCAGCAGACCCCGGAAGCCACACACTGTCTTCCTCGTTTACTGCTCTTCTCCGCTCCCGTGCTCTATTATTAATGTTAATGAAAAAAGCTACTCGCCTGCTGGTAATATCAACTCACCATGGGCGAGCACTGTGTGTGTGTGTGTGTGTGTGGTTTTCTGGGTATGCACCTTAACCCTGGCTGTGCTCAAAGCTGTGACCATGCAGCAAGCTTAAGCCTATAGGGAACCATGTTAAAAATGGGTTTTGAAGCAAAAAGTGGCACTGTGCGCTCATTTGCATGTCATTTCCCAGAATTCCTTGCTGCAGTGGAAGTGCTGTGTGCTGGGTGATTATGGGGAAAGGCGGGGTTGCAGACCTGCCTAAGACATGCAGATGAGCATACACTTGTATTTACATTTGCATATTTGCTTTGCTGTGGAGGGTTTTTGTCACTTTTTTTACTCACCATAACACTTTTTAATATATATCTTTTATAATAATATATTTTTTACAATATATATCACTTTTAATATGTTAACACATACCACATAGCATATCTTTACACATGTTCACGGTCAAACATAAATTTGGTTCAACAGTTATCATACACTAAACATTCACATGTTATTCCATATTCACATGTACACACACTTTTTCCAGTACTGAGCCAACATTCCATTAGTTGCACACTCAACACATTAGTCAAGTTATATAATTTTTATAGTTCACATGTATTAGTCCCTTTTCTGTTATGGTTTAGATTTTGTCCAAATAATATCATATGAAAACGTGTCTGTCACATTGGTACATGTATTGTATATATGTATGTATGTATATATATATGTATGTGTGTTCAGGTATGAAAATGGGTATATTTATTGATTATGCCTTTGTTATATCTATGTCCACCTCTCCATTCACCTCCTTGTTTTTTATTCAATGGATGTTTGTTTTTTATTCAATGGATTTTTATTCAATGGATTTGTAGCAATGACTATATATAGTGAGTTTTAGTCAATTCTGTCCACACTGTTTATTATAGTGTGTTGATAATATCGATTCTCTGATAGAACTTTCAGTACAGACATTATACAGTTCAGCAGTAGTATCATTTTTTGGAAGCCATTATAGAGAGATACGCACATACATTCAAATTATATATATATATATACTTCAATCATAGTCAAATTTTATATATTTATTTATATTTTAAATATTTTTTCTTAAATATACAGTGGTATCCAATCCATTGCATTTAATCTTTTTGTTTCCATTAGTAAATGTTAATTCCCTCCTTAAGACACACATTTTCTGTTATAAGCCCACTGAGCATATATATTTTGGCTAATTATCCCCTCTATCTGCATATGTATAGTTACTATCGTGGTTTTCAACAGTTGATTAAGCTTTCTTTAATGCAACATCCCGTTCAGCTGTTTTAGGGGTTGCTACGTTACCAATAGTGTATATATAATCCATGAGTCCAGCCCGTTCCCATCACCCTTTGAGAATGTCGCCCGAGTGTGATGAAACGCGTCAGGGAGCGTCATCACGCATTACGTTACGTACGGACATTACGTCATCATGTGTGCGCATGAACAGGCCGGTTCGTGCGTCCAACAGCTTGAGGCCATCCAGCAAGGAGATTCTCTGAGGACTCCAGTACGATTCCGGTACACTTCTCTCACGCCCTGAACATCCTGATGATCACGGATCCTCCATCATCCTGAAACTGACGGACGTCTGAGTCAAGCAAAGATACCAGATGGTGGTGATATAATCACGACATGCTTTTAACTCTTTTACCCTTGTGAGTGCTATTTCCCCCCCCCCTCCCCCTTCCCATCATTAAATATACAGTTTTATAATATGGGGCATGCGCTCTCTCCTCTTTCTCCTATATATATATATATATATATATATATATATATATATATATATATATACACACAGTGGTTGACAAATCACCAAAAAATCTACTCGCCACACAAAAAAATCTACTCGCCACCTAGTACCAAACGTGTGCTGCTTGGGCCAATATTTACTCGCCAGGGGTTAAATACACTCGCCCGGGGCGAGCAAATGTATAGCTTTGTCGAACACTGTATATATATATATATATATATATATATATATATATATATATATATATATATATAGTGTAACAGAGCAGATGGCACACAAATAAAGATGAAGACAGGTGCTAGTCCCATATAGACAAATATAATCAAAGGCTCCTTACCAGGCAGACCATAGAGTCCAGAGAATCCAAAGTACACGCAGCAAGGAAGAGACAGCACACTTGGTAATGATGAAAAAATTGTATTGAATAGCAGGCACAATCACTATATATACCCATAACCATCTAACAGTGACAAACAATTAACTAAAACCAAACGTACACACATCTGTGTGACTGCAGCCATCTCCGTCGAGGATGCGATGACATCATCACCACGCGTCTATCACACGTGCTGTCAGCAGTGAGGAGCATCATAGGTAACTAAGGGAACCCCCCTAAACCAAAAGCAACCTCTCCTGCGCATGCGTGGCGCTCAAATCCCGGCTGTATAGCAGTGAAGGGCATAATTGACAGCGCCTGGATATTGCTAGAGAAGCTATTAAGTCCTTGAAGTCTAATGAGGCTATCATCATCAAACCAGCCGACAATGGCGGTGGCATTGTCGTCATGAACTATGGTGACTACAGGGCTGAGATCGAGAGGCAGCTTATGGACACTAATTACTACAAAAAACTGCAGAAGGATCCCACACCGGTCTATAAGAAAGAAATAAATTCCATCATCATTCTTGGTGTAAACAACCTGTGGATCTCTGAGGAAACTGGCTCTTTTTTATCCCAGGACCACCCCTTGGTCCCAGTGATTTATGTGCTACCTAAAGTGCATAAATCCATTATAAATCTGCCAGGCAGACCAATTATTGCAGCAAGAGGTTCCCTTTGCCACCCACTCTCCCAATTTGTTGACTTTTTGTTACAATCTATGGTCATGAAAATGACATAATTTGTCAAGGATACGATGGCCTTTATTAATAAACTGGGCACTATTACCTTTGACATCACTGATATGTTACTGGTGACGCTGGATGTCTCCAGTCTTTACACCAATATCCCACATGGTGAGGGACTGGAGGCAATCCGAGAACATCTTTCTAATCAGTTGGAACATGACGGCCCACCCACTGAATTCATATTACTGTTGATTGAAGATATTCTTCACAAAAAAAATTTCAGGTTTGAACGTGACTTTTACCTCCAACTTACAGGAACAGCCATGGGTTCCAATATGGCACCTGCTCATGCTAATCTTTTCATGGACAGTTACGAACAACTACACCTTTTAAATGATGCACCCTTTGCTGATTACATTGTCCATTACACCCGCTACATTGACGATATCTTCTTGATATGGGGAGGCAATGAGGACGAACTATTACAATTCATTTCGTACCTCAACATGATTCCGTCTACTATACGCTTCACGGCGAATTACAACATGAACAGGATTCCATTTCTGGATACCGTGGTATATAAAAATGGTGGATTACCTGCAACAGAGATTTTTCAGAAACCTACAGATAAAAATACTTTGCTCTGTGCCATGAGCCATCACCCTGAGTCTCTTAAACGGGGTCTTCCCTACTCCCAGATGCTGAGGGTTAAGCGCATTACTAGCGATCCAAAGCTGGTAGAGGGTGCTTTATGTAAAATGGCTAACAGGTTTCTTGATAGGGGATATCTAAGATCAGAAATTGATATGGCCCTTATTAAATCTAGGGCCGTGGACAGGAAATCTCTCCTCTCACCACATATTGCCGGAATGGAGGCCAGCCGTATCAACATCAGTAGCACCTTCACTACCGCATCGAATGTCATTAAACGTAGCATCAAAAAGTATTGGAACATCTTGAGCAATGACCCTAAAATAGGTAGTATTTGTCAGGTACCACCTAGGATGTGCTATCGTCAGGGTAGAAACCTGAGGGACTTTCTGGTGCAGGCTGATCCATCCACTAAATATGCACCAGCAACCACATGGCTACAAAAGAAGCCTGGTGTATATAAATTCCATGAATGTATTAACTGTGGCTTCTTACAGATTGGCCAATCCTATGCCCATCCACATACTGGAAAACCTATACACATTAAAACCCCCATGTATTGTGAGACGAGATTCGTTGTGTATTTTATCATATGCCCTTGCGGGCTTTGTTACATAGGCAAAACTAGCCGTATGTTTAAAGAACGCATGGCTGTTCATAGGTCTACGATCAGGAAAGCGCTGATGGACTTGAACACAGGGGAGGACTACAAACTTCTTCCTGTGGCTAGACATTTCAAACAGGAGGAACATAGTCTGTCGACCCTAAGATGTATGCCCATCTTACAAGCTGTCACCTCGTCTCAAGGTGGTGACTTTTGCTGCAACCGGAGGTTAAAATGATACACGATCTTAAAACTATGTCACCTTTTGACCTCAACAAGGACTTCAGACTTGGGTGCTTCATTTAAGAACTTTATTTTTCTAGTGTCCCCCATATGGGATCATTGTGATGGCTTATTCTGATTTTTGGCATTGTCCTTATTATGGGCTTTCATTTTTATTCTTTTTTTTTTGCCCTTTAGTGTCTTGCCCTTCATTCATTTTTTTGCCCTTCGTTTATGTTTGATTTATTTCACTTAATCTTCCCTTGATTCTATGTCTTTCCATCCCTGCTTTCCACCTCCTCTTACCCCCCCTCTCCCTTTCCCCTCCCGTTCCCCCTTCCCTTTCTCTCCCTCCCTCCTTCCCTTTCTCTCCCTCCCTTCCCCCCCCCCCTTTTCCTTTCTGTCTTTTTGCCCAGCCGTAGTGTTTGTACTTTGGTACTTTTATTCATAATCACTTTTAGTGGTGTATTCACATGTAATACAGGCTGCTGCCTCCACATCCAGGCACTGTCAAGCAGCTCCGACGGAGCACTTTGGGAAGCCCCCCCCCCCTCTCCTCTATTATGCCCTTCACTGCTATACAGCCGGAATTTGAGCGCCACGCATGCGCAGGAGAGGTTGCTTTTGGTTTAGGGGGGGTACCTTAGTTACCTATGATGCTCCTCACTGCTGATAGACGCGTGGTGATGACGTCATCGCATCCTCGACGGAGATGGCTGCAGTCACACAGGTGTGTGTACTTTTGGTTTTAGTTAATTGTTTGTCATTGTTAGATTGTTATGGGTATATATAGGTGGTGGTCATTGCGTAGTGAGCACTCCCTTGATAAAGGTCCTGTCCCTAGGACCGAAACGTCGGTGATTGTGCCTGTTATTCAATACACTTTTTTCATCATTACCAAGTGTGCTGTCTCTTCCATGCTGTGTGTAATACACATATTATATAACACAATATAGTGTGTAATATATGTATAATATATATATAAAACCAATAATATATGAGTCGTGTAAAGGGCAGGTGAAGACTCAATAAACTCTATAGATGGTACATGCAAGCTTGCTGGTATCTGTACGTAAAATCAGGCTCATGCTGGAAGTTTTGCAGGTATCCTGGTGGGGGCTGATAGCAAGGGTTGCCGGAGAAAGGTAATGAATCAAACCAGTTCTAGGTGAAGCTGAAGTGATATAAATCAAAGTCCAAAACTGGGGAGTGATCTTTATGGAGCCAGATTTTGTTAGTTCACAGGAAAAAAGAGAGAGAAACGCAAGCTCTATAGCGTAACTCAATAAAACAATTTAATACATGTTACAAAGAGGGTCACTAGGACTTGCACTCACAAGGGAAGAAAAATATTTGCATGTTATAGAGAAAATCTCTACTGGAGTGACGTCACCAGATGGAAGCCGAAAGCTGTTCCGATATGGCCCATCAAAGGTGACCGACAGCAGCCAGAGATTAACCCAAGGAGAAGCCGTCATGGACAGTGTAGGACCGTCAGGTGGATTCCACAATGTCCTCAGTGCAGGCAAGTTCGCCAGCGGCTCATGTCTGGAGCAGCTATCACAGCTGCAGTCAAATCTGCCTCTCACACTGGCCTCCGTCTATGCATCAATGATTGGTGAGCATTAGTCAACGTCCCAACGCGTTTCATCCTCGATAAATTATGAAAAACGCTACTCGCCAGGCAAAAAATAGACTCGCCTCCCTAAAAAAAGTGTTTTGTTTTTTTTAAAGGCATTGTACAATGCCGAAAGTGAGATTGAGCATGCCCCCTGCCTCTCTCACCCCCTCCTTATACTCTTCCTTTTCCTTTCTCACCCCCTCCTCTTCTTCTAACACCCCTCCTTCTCCTCTCACCTCCTCTTTCACCTACTCTCACCTACCTGACTTCATTGGAGAAGGGCAGCAGAGGAGGAGGGCAGTGGGAGAAGAGGATAGAGGAGGAGGACGTCTGGAAGCAGCGGGAGAAGAGGACGAAGAATGACAGGAGTGGAACAGGGCAGCAGAGGAGGACTGTGAATGGCGATGGTGGAAGTTGACTGAGGGCCACCGGAGTGGCACAGAGGAGGAAGACAGCGGGCAGTAGGAGAAGAGGACTGAGGACAATGTGACTGGAGCGGAACAGCACAGGAGAACAGCCTGGGAGGAGCTGTGCTGTAGCAGCAGCAGACCCCGGAAGCCACACACTGTCTTCCTCGTTTACTGCTCTTCTCCGCTCCCGTGCTCTATTATTAATGTTAATGAAAAAAGCTACTCGCCTGCTGGTAATATCAACTCAACATGGGCGAGCCCTGTGTGTGTGTGTGTGTGTGTGGTTTTCTGGGTATGCACCTTAACCCTGGCTGTGCTCAAAGCTGTGACCATGCAGCAAGCTTAAGCCTATAGGGAACCATGTTAAAAATGGGTTTTGAAGCAAAAAGTGGCACTGTGCGCTCATTTGCATGTCATTTCCCAGAATTCCTTGCTGCAGTGGAAGTGCTGTGTGCTGGGTGATTATTGGGAAAGGCGGGGTTGCAGACCTGCCTAAGACATGCAGATGAGCATACAGTTGTATTTACATTTGCATATTTGCTTTGCTGTGGAGGGTTTATGTCACTTTTTTTAC
Organism: Ascaphus truei; assembly: GCF_040206685.1. Taxonomy (NCBI): domain Eukaryota; kingdom Metazoa; phylum Chordata; class Amphibia; order Anura; family Ascaphidae; genus Ascaphus; species Ascaphus truei. The sequence goes on from NC_134485.1 coordinate 160,733,223, forward strand.
TCACCATAACAATTTTTAATATATATCTTTTATAATAATATATTTTTTACAATATATATCACTTTTAATATGTTAACACATACCACATAGCATATCTTTACACATGTTCACGGTCAAACATAAATTTGGTTCAACAGTTATCATACACTAAACATTCACATGTTATTCCATATTCACATGTACACACACTTTTTCCAGTACTGAGCCAACATTCCATTAGTTGCACACTCAACACATTAGTCAAGTTATATAATTTTTATAGTTCACATGTATTAGTCCCTTTTCTGTTATGGTTTAGATTTTGTCCAAATAATATCATATGAAAACGTGTCTGTCACATTGGTACATGTATTGTATATATGTATGTATGTATATATATATATGTATGTGTGTTCAGGTATGAAAATGGGTATATTTATTGATTATGCCTTTGTTATATCTATGTCCACCTCTCCATTCACCTCCTTGTTTTTTATTCAATGGATGTTTGTTTTTTATTCAATGGATTTTTATTCAATGGATTTGTAGCAATGACTATATATAGTGAGTTTTAGTCAATTCTGTCCACACTGTTTATTATAGTGTGTTGATAATATCGATTCTCTGATAGAACTTTCAGTACAGACATTATACAGTTCAGCAGTAGTATCATTTTTTGGAAGCCATTATAGAGAGATACGCACATACATTCAAATTATATATATATATATACTTCAATCATAGTCAAATTTTATATATTTATTTATATTTTAAATATTTTTTCTTAAATATACAGTGGTATCCAATCCATTGCATTTAATCTTTTTGTTTCCATTAGTAAATGTTAATTCCCTCCTTAAGACACACATTTTCTGTTATAAGCCCACTGAGCATATATATTTTGGCTAATTATCCCCTCTATCTGCATATGTATAGTTACTATCGTGGTTTTCAACAGTTGATTAAGCTTTCTTTAATGCAACATCCCGTTCAGCTGTTTTAGGGGTTGCTACGTTACCAATAGTGTATATATAATCCATGAGTCCAGCCCCTTCCCATCACCCTTTGAGAAAGTCGCCCGGGTGTGATGAAACGCGTCAGGGAGCGTCATCACGCATTACGTTACGTACGGACATTACGTCATCATGTGTGCGCATGAACAGGCCGGTTCGTGCGTCCAACAGCTTGAGGCCATCCAGCAAGGAGATTCTCTGAGGACTCCAGTACGATTCCGGTACACTTCTCTCACGCCCTGAACATCCTGATGATCACAGATCCTCCATCATCCTGAAACTGACGGACGTCTGAGTCAAGCAAAGATACCGGATGGTGGTGATATAATCACGACATGCTTTTAATTCTTTTACCCTTGTGAGTGCTATTTCCCCCCCCTCCCCCTTCCCATCATAAATATACAGTTTTATAATATGGGGCGTGCGCTCTCTCCTCTTTCTCCTATATATATATATATATATATATATATATATATATATATATATATAGTGGTTGACAAATCACCAAAAAATCTACTCGCCACACAAAAAAATCTACTCGCCACCTAGTACCAAACGTGTGCTGCTTGGGCCAATATTTACTCGCCCGGGGGTTAAATCCACTCACCCGGGGCGAGCAAATGTATAGGTTTGTCGAACACTGTATAATATATATATATATATATATATATATATATATATATATATATATATATATATATATATAGTGTAACAGAGCAGATGGCACACAAATAAAGATGAAGACAGGTGCTAGTCCCATATAGACAAATATAATCAAAGGCTCCTTACCAGGCAGACCATAGAGTCCAGAGAATCCAAAGTACACGCAGCAAGGAAGAGACAGCACACTTGGTAATGATGAAAAAATTGTATTGAATAGCAGGCACAATCACTATATATACCCATAACCATCTAACAGTGACAAACAATTAACTAAAACCAAACGTACACACATCTGTGTGACTGCAGCCATCTCCGTCGAGGATGCGATGACATCATCACCACGCGTCTATCACACGTGCTGTCAGCAGTGAGGAGCATCATAGGTAACTAAGGGAACTCCCCTAAACCAAAAGCAACCTCTCCTGCGCATGCGTGGCGCTCAAATCCCGGCTGTATAGCAGTGAAGGGCATAATTGACAGCGCCTGGATATTGCTAGAGAAGCTATTAAGTCCTTGAAGTCTAATGAGGAAATCATCATCAAACCAGCCGACAATGGCGGTGGCATTGTCGTCATGAACTATGGTGACTACAGGGCTGAGATCGAGAGGCAGCTTATGGACACTAATTACTACAAAAAACTGCAGAAGGATCCCACACCGGTCTATAAGAAAGAAAGAAATTCCATCATCAGACTTGGTGTAAACAACCTGTGGATCTCTGAGGAAACTGGCTCTTTTTTATCCCAGGACCACCCCTTGGTCCCAGTGATTTATGTGCTACCTAAAGTGCATAAATCCATTATAAATCTGCCAGGCAGACTAATTATTGCAGCAAGAGGTTCCCTTTGCCACCCACTCTCCCAATTTGTTGACTTTTTGTTACAATCTATGGTCATGAAAATGACATCATTTGTCAAGGATACGATGGCCTTTATTAATAAACTGGGCACTATTACCTTTGACATCACTGATATGTTACTGGTGACGCTGGATGTCTCCAGTCTTTACACCAATATCCCACATGGTGAGGGACTGGAGGCAATCCGAGAACATCTTTCTAATCAGTTGGAACATGACGGCCCACCCACTGAATTCATCTTACTGTTGATTGAAGTTATTCTTCACAAAAAAAATTTCAGGTTTGAACGTGACTTTTACCTCCAACTTACAGGAACAGCCATGGGTTCCAATATGGCACCTGCTTATGCTAATCTTTTCATGGACAGTTACGAACAACTACACCTTTTAAATGATGCACCCTTTGCTGATTACATTGTCCATTACACCCGCTACATTGACGATATCTTCTTGATATGGGGAGGCAATGAGGACGAACTATTACAATTCATTTCGTACCTCAACATGATTCCGTCTACTATACGCTTCACGGCGAATTACAACATGAACAGGATTCCATTTCTGGATACCGTGGTATATAAAAATGGTGGATTACCTGCAACAGAGATTTTTCAGAAACCTACAGATAAAAATACTTTGCTCTGTGCCACGAGCCATCACCCTGAGTCTCTTAAACGGGGTCTTCCCTACTCCCAGATGCTGAGGGTTAAGCGCATTACAAGCGATCCAAAGCTGGTAGAGGGTGCTTTATGTAAAATGGCTAACAGGTTTCTTGATAGGGGATAACTAAGATCAGAAATTGATATGGCCCTTATTAAATCTAGGGCCGTGGACAGGAAATCTCTCCTCTCACCACATATTGCCGGAATGGAGGCCAGCCGTATCAACATCAGTAGCACCTTCACTACCGCATCGAATGTCATTAAACGTAGCATCAAAAAGTATTGGAACATCTTGAGCAATGACCCTAAAATAGGTAGTATTTGTCAGGTACCACCTAGGATGTGCTATCGTCAGGGTAGAAACCTGAGGGACTTTCTGGTGCAGGCTGATCCATCCACTAAATATGCACCAGCAACCACATGGCTACAAAAGAAGCCTGGTGTATATAAATTCCATGAATGTATTAACTGTGGCTTCTTACAGATTGGCCAATCTTATGCCCATCCACATACTGGAAAACCTATACACATTAAAACCCCCATGTATTGTGAGACGAGATTCGTTGTGTATTTTATCATATGCCCTTGCGGGCTTTGTTACATAGGCAAAACTAGCCGTATGTTTAAAGAACGCATGGCTGTTCATAGGTCTACGATCAGGAAAGCGCTGATGGACTTGAACACAGGGGAGGACTACAAACTTCTTCCTGTGGCTAGACATTTCAAACAGGAGGAACATAGTCTGTCGACCCTAAGATGTATGCCCATCTTACAAGCTGTCACCTCGTCTCAAGGTGGTGACTTTTGCTGCAACTGGAGGTTAAAATGATACACGATCTTAAAACTATGTCACCTTTTGACCTCAACAAGGACTTCAGACTTGGGTGCTTCATTTAAGAACTTTATTTTTCTAGTGTCCCCCATATGGGATCATTGTGATGGCTTATTCTGATTTTTGGCATTGTCCTTATTATGGGCTTTCATTTTTATTCTTTTTTTTTTTGCCCTTTAGTGTCTTGCCCTTCATTCATTTTTTTGCCCTTCGTTTATGTTTGATTTATTTCACTTAATCTTCCCTTGATTCTATGTCTTTCCATCCCTGCTTTCCACCTCCTCTTACCCCCCCTCTCCCTTTCCCCTCCCGTTCCCCCTTCCCTTTCTCTCCCTCCCTCCTTCCCTTTCTCTCCCTCCCTTCCCCCCCCCCCCCTTTTCCTTTCTGTCTTTTTGCCCAGCCGTAGTGTTTGTACTTTGGTACTTTTATTCATAATCACTTTTAGTGGTGTATTCACATGTAATACAGGCTGCTGCCTCCACATCCAGGCATTGTCAAGCAGCTCCGACGGAGCACTTTGGGAAGCCCCCCCCCTCTCCTCTATTATGCACTTCACTGCTATACAGCCGGAATTTGAGCGCCACGCATGCGCAGGAGAGGTTGCTTTTGGTTTAGGGGGGTTCCCTTAGTTACCTATGATGCTCCTCACTGCTGATAGACGCGTGGTGATGACGTCATCGCATCCTCGACGGAGATGGCTGCAGTCACACAGGTGTGTGTACTTTTGGTTTTAGTTAATTGTTTGTCATTGTTAGATGGTTATGGGTATATATAGGTGGTGGTCATTGCGTAGTGAGCACTCCCTTGATAAAGGTCCTGTCCCTAGGACCGAAACGTCGGTGATTGTGCCTGTTATTCAATACACTTTTTTCATCATTACCAAGTGTGCTGTCTCTTCCTTGCTGTGTGTACTTTGGATTCTCTGGACTCTATGGTCTGCCTGGTAATGAGCCTTTGATTTTTTATATATATATATATATATATATATAACCCTACCTTATCTACAGTAAATATCTGGGTTTTTTTTCTCTCTCTCTATACACTGTTTTAGCCATTGATTCCTGTGTAAATCAGTATTGCTGACCTGAAGAAGAGAGGAGAACTCTCGAAAGCTTGTCCTATGACATAAATTGTTAGTCCAATAAAAAAGGTATCACCTAATACTGAAGAACTCATTTATTCTGCACTATCGCAACTGGACTAACACGGCTATTTTCTGCTATATATATATATATATATATATATATATATATATATATATATAAAACCAATAATATATGAGTCGTGTAAAGGGCAGGTGAAGACTCAATAAACTCTATAGATGGTACATGCAAGCTTGCTGGTATCTGTACGTAAAATCAGGCTCATGCTGGAAGTTTTGCAGGTATCCTGGTGGGGGCTGATAGCAAGGGTTGCCGGAGAAAGGTAATCAATCAAACCAGTTCTAGGTGAAGCTGAAGTGATATAAATCAAAGTCCAAAACAGGGGAGTGATCTTTATGGAGCCAGATTTTGTGAGTTCACAGGAAAAAAGAGAGAGAAACGCAAGCTCTATAGCGTAACTCAATAAAACAATTTAATACATGTTACAAAGAGGGTCACTAGGACTTGCACTCACAAGGGAAGAAAAATATTTGCATGTTATAGAGAAAATCTCTACTGGAGTGACGTCACCAGATGGAAGCCGAAAGCTGTTCCGATATGGCCCATCAAAGGTGACCGACAGCAGCCAGAGATTAACCCAAGGAGAAGCCGTCATGGACAGTGTAGGACCGTCAGGTGGATTCCACAATGTCCTCAGTGCAGGCAAGTTCGCCAGCGGCTCATGTCTGGAGCAGCTATCACAGCTGCAGTCAAATCTGCCTCTCGCACTGGCCTCCGTCTATGCATCAATGATTGGTGAGCATTAGTCAACGTCCCAACGCGTTTCATCCTCGATAAATTATGAAAAACGCTACTCGCCAGGCAAAAAATAGACTCGCCTCCCTAAAAAAAGTGTTTTTTTTTTTTTAAAGGCATTGTACAATGCCGAAAGTGAGATTGAGCATGCCCCCTGCCTCTCTCACCCCCTCCTTATACTCTTCCTTTTCCTTTCTCACCCCCTCCTCTTCTTCTAACGCCCCTCCTTCTCCTCTCACCTCCTCTTTCACCTACTCTCACCTACCTGACTTCATTGGAGAAGGGCAGCAGAGGAGGAGGGCAGTGGGAGAAGAGGATAGAGGAGGAGGACGTCTGGAAGCAGCGGGAGAAGAGGACGAAGAATGACAGGAGTGGAACAGGGCAGCAGAGGAGGAGGACTGTGAATGGCGATGGTGGAAGTTGACTGAGGGCCACCGAAGTGGCACAGAGGAGGAAGACAGCGGGCAGTAGGAGAAGAGGACTGAGGACAATGTGACTGGAGCGGAACAGCACAGGAGAACAGCCTGGGAGGAGCTGTGCTGTAGCAGCAGCAGACCTCGGAAGCCACACACTGTCTTCCTCGTTTACTGCTCTTCTCCGCTCCCGTGCTCTATTATTAATGTTAATGAAAAAAGCTACTCGCCTGCTGGTAATATCAACTCACCATGGGCGAGCCCTGTGTGTGTGTGTGTGTGTGTGTGTGGTTTTCTGGGTATGCACCTTAACCCTGGCTGTGCTCAAAGCTGTGACCATGCAGCAAGCTTAAGCCTATAGGGAACCATGTTAAAAATGGGTTTTGAAGCAAAAAGTGGCACTGTGCGCTCATTTGCATGTCATTTCCCAGAATTCCTTGCTGCAGTGGAAGTGCTGTGTGCTGGGTGATTATGGGGAAAGGCGGGGTTGCAGACCTGCCTAAGACATGCAGATGAGCATACAGTTGTATTTACATTTGCATATTTGCTTTGCTGTGGAGGGTTTTTGTCACTTTTTTTACTCACCATAACAATTTTTAATATATATCTTTTATAATAATATATTTTTTACAATATATATCACTTTTAATATGTTAACACATACCACATACCATATCTTTACACATGTTCACGGTCAAACATAAATTTGGTTCAACAGTTATCATACACTAAACATTCACATGTTATTCCATATTCACATGTACACACACTTTTTCCAGTACTGAGCCAACATTCCATTAGTTGCACACTCAACATATTAGTCAAGTTATATAATTTTTATAGTTCACATGTATTAGTCCCTTTTCTGTTATGGTTTAGATTTTGTCCAAATAATATCATATGAAAACGTGTCTGTCACATTGGTACATGTATTGTATATATGTATGTATGTATATATATATGTATGTGTGTTCAGGTATGAAAATGGGTATATTTATTGATTATGCCTTTGTTATATCTATGTCCACCTCTCCATTCACCTCCTTGTTTTTTATTCAATGGATGTTTGTTTTTTATTCAATGGATTTTTATTCAATGGATTTGTAGCAATGACTATATATAGAGAGTTTTAGTCAATTCTGTCCACACTGTTTATTATAGTGTGTTGATAATATCGATTCTCTGATAGAACTTTCAGTACAGACATTATACAGTTCAGCAGTAGTATCATTTTTTGGAAGCTATTATAGAGAGATACGCACATACATTCAAATTATATATATATATATATACTTCAATCATAGTCAAATTTTATATATTTATTTATATTTTAAATATTTTTTCTTAAATATACAGTGGTATCCAATCCACTGCATTTAATCTTTTTGTTTCCATTAGTAAATGTTAATTCCCTCCTTAAGACACACATTTTCTGTTATAAGCCCACTGAGCATATATATTTTGGCTAATTATCCCCTCTATCTGCATATGTATAGTTACTATCGTGGTTTTCAACAGTTGATTAAGCTTTCTTTAATGCAACATCCCGTTCAGCTGTTTTAGGGGTTGCTACGTTACCAATAGTGTATATATAATCCATGAGTCCAGCCCCTTCCCATCACCCTTTGAGAAAGTCGCCCGAGTGTGATGAAACGCGTCAGGGAGCGTCATCACGCATTACGTTACGTACGGACATTACGTCATCATGTGTGCGCATGAACAGGCCGGTTCGTGCGTCCAACAGCTTGAGGCCATCCAGCAAGGAGATTCTCTGAGGACTCCAGTACGATTCCGGTACACTTCTCTCACGCCCTGAACATCCTGATGATCACAGATCCTCCATCATCCTGAAACTGACGGACGTCTGAGTCAAGCAAAGATACCGGATGGTGGTGATATAATCACGACATGCTTTTAACTCTTTTACCCTTGTGAGTGCTATTTCCCCCCCCTCCCCCTTCCCATCATAAATATACAGTTTTATAATATGGGGCGTGCGCTCTCTCCTCTTTCTCCTATATATATATATATATATATATATATATATATATATATATATATATATATATATATATATATATATATATATATATATACAGTGGTTGACAAATCACCAAAAAATCTACTCGCCACACAAAAAAATCTACTCGCCACCTAGTACCAAACGTGTGCTGCTTGGGCCAATATTTACTCGCCCGGGGGTTAAATCCACTCACCCGGGGCGAGCAAATGTATAGGTTTGTCGAACACTGTATAATATATATATATATATATATATATATATATATATATATATATATATATAGTGTAACAGAGCAGATGGCACACAAATAAAGATGAAGACAGGTGCTAGTCCCATATAGACAAATATAATCAAAGGCTCCTTACCAGGCAGACCATAGAGTCCAGAGAATCCAAAGTACACGCAGCAAGGAAGAGACAGCACACTTGGTAATGATGAAAAAATTGTATTGAATAGCAGGCACAATCACTATATATACCCATAACCATCTAACAGTGACAAACAATTAACTAAAACCAAACGTACACACATCTGTGTGACTGCAGCCATCTCCGTCGAGGATGCGATGACATCATCACCACGCGTCTATCACACGTGCTGTCAGCAGTGAGGAGCATCATAGGTAACTAAGGGAACCCCCCTAAACCAAAAGCAACCTCTCCTGCGCATGCGTGGCGCTCAAATCCCGGCTGTATAGCAGTGAAGGGCATAATTGACAGCGCCTGGATATTGCTAGAGAAGCTATTAAGTCCTTGAAGTCTAATGAGGAAATCATCATCAAACCAGCCGACAATGGCGGTGGCATTGTCGTCATGAACTATGGTGACTACAGGGCTGAGATCGAGAGGCAGCTTATGGACACTAATTACTACAAAAAACTGCAGAAGGATCCCACACCGGTCTATAAGAAAGAAATAGATTCCATCATCAGACTTGGTGTAAACAACCTGTGGATCTCTGAGGAAACTGGCTCTTTTTTATCCCAGGACCACCCCTTGGTCCCAATGATTTATGTGCTACCTAAAGTGCATAAATCCATTACAAATCTGCCAGGCAGACCAATTATTGCAGCAAGAGGTTCCCTTTGCCACCCACTCTCCCAATTTGTTGACTTTTTGTTACAATCTGTGGTCATGAAAATGACATCATTTGTCAAGGATACGATGGCCTTTATTAATAAACTGGGCACTATTACCTTTGACATCACTGATATGTTACTGGTGACGCTGGATGTCTCCAGTCTTTACACCAATATCCCACATGGTGAGGGACTGGAGGCAATCCGAGAACATCTTTCTAATCAGTTGGAACATGACGGCCCACCCACTGAATTCATCTTACTGTTGATTCAAGTTATTCTTCACAAAAAAAAATTCAGGTTTGAACGTGACTTTTACCTCCAACTTACAGGAACAGCCATGGGTTCCAATATGGCACCTGCTTATGCTAATCTTTTCATGGACAGTTACGAACAACTACACCTTTAAATGATGCACCCTTTGCTGATTACATTGTCCATTACACCCGCTACATTGACGATATCTTCTTGATATGGGGAGGCAATGAGGACGAACTATTACAATTCATTTCGTACCTCAACATGATTCCGTCTACTATACGCTTCACGGCGAATTACAACATGAACAGGATTCCATTTCTGGATACCGTGATATATAAAAATGGTGGATTACCTGCAACAGAGATTTTTCAGAAACCTACAGATAAAAATACTTTGCTCTGTGCCACGAGCCATCACCCTGAGTCTCTTAAACGGGGTCTTCCCTACTCCCAGATGCTGAGGGTTAAGCGCATTACTAGCGATCCAAAGCTGGTAGAGGGTGCTTTATGTAAAATGGCTAACAGGTTTCTTGATAGGGGATATCTAAGATCAGAAATTGATATGGCCCTTATTAAATCTACGGCCGTGGACAGGAAATCTCTCCTCTCACCACATATTGCCGGAATGGAGGCCAGCCGTATCAACATCAGTAGCACCTTCACTACCGCATCGAATGTCATTAAACGTAGCATCAAAAAGCATTGGAACATCTTGAGCAATGACCCTAAAATAGGTAGTATTTGTCAGGTACCACCTAGGATGTGCTATCGTCAGGGTAGAAACCTGAGGGACTTTCTGGTGCAGGCTGATCCATCCACTAAATATGCACCAGCAACCACATGGCTACAAAAGAAGCCTGGTGTATATAAATTCCATGAATGTATTAACTGTGGCTTCTTACAGATTGGCCAATCCTATGCCCATCCACATACTGGAAAACCTATACACATTAAAAACCCCATGTATTGTGAGACGAGATTCATTGTGTATTTTATCATATGCCCTTGCGGGCTTTGTTACATAGGCAAAACTAGCTGTATGTTTAAAGAACGCATGGCTGTTCATAGGTCTACGATCAGGAAAGCTCTTATGGACTTGAACACAGGGGAGGACTACAAACTTCTTCCTGTGGCTAGACATTTCAAACAGGAGAAACACAGTCTGTCGACCCTAAGATGTATGCCCATCTTACAAGCTGTCACCTCGTCTCAAGGTGGTGACTTTTGCTGCAACTGGAGGTTAAAATGATACACGATCTTAAAACTATGTCACCTTTTGACCTCAACAAGGACTTCAGACTTGGGTGCTTCATTTAAGAACTTTATTTTTCTAGTGTCCCCCATATGGGATCATTGTGATGGCTTATTCTGATTTTTGGCATTGTCCTTATTATGGGCTTTAATTTTTATTCTTTTTTTTTTGCCCTTTAGTGTCTTGCCCTTCATTCATTTTTTTGCCCTTCGTTTATGTTTGATTTATTTCACTTAATCTTCCCTTGATTCTATGTCTTTCCATCCCTGCTTTCCACCTCCTCTTACCCCCCCTCTCCCTTTCCCCTCCCGTTCCCCCTTCCCTTTCTCTCCCTCCCTCCTTCCCTTTCTCTCCCTCCCTTCCCCCCCCCCCCTTTTCCTTTCTGTCTTTTTGCCCAGCCGTAGTGTTTGTACTTTGGTACTTTTATTCATAATCACTTTTAGTGGTGTATTCACATGTAATACAGGCTGCTGCCTCCATATCCAGGCACTGTAAAGCAGCTCCGACGGAGCACTTTGGGAAGCCCCCCCCCCCTCCTCTATTATGCCCTTCACTGCTTTACAGCCGGAATTTGAGCGCCACGCATGCGCAGGAGAGGTTGCTTTTGGTTTAGGGGGGTTCCCTTAGTTACCTATGATGCTCCTCACTGCTGATAGACGCGTGATGATGACGTCATCGCATCCTCGACGGAGATGGCTGCAGTCACACAGGTGTGTGTACTTTTGGTTTTAGTTAATTGTTTGTCATTGTTAGATGGTTATGGGTATATATAGGTGGTGGTCATTGCGTAGTGAGCACTCCCTTGATAAAGGTCCTGTCCCTAGGACCGAAACGTCGGTGATTGTGCCTGTTATTCAATATACTTTTTTCATCATTACCAAGTGTGCTGTCTCTTCCTTGCTGTGTGTACTTTGGATTCTCTGGACTCTATGGTCTGCCTGGTAATGAGCCTTTGATTTTATATATATATATATATATATATATATATAACCCTACCTTATCTACAGTAAATATCTGTTTTTTTTTCTCTCTCTCTATACACTGTTTTAGCCATTGATTCCTGTGTAAATCAGTATTGCTTGACCTGAAGAAGAGAGGAGAACTCTCGAAAGCTTGTCCTATGACATAAATTGTTAGTCCAATAAAAAAGATATCACCTAATACTGAAGAACTCATTTATTCTGCACTATCGCAACTGGACTAACACGGCTATTTTCTGCTCTATATATATATATATATATATATATATATATATATATATATATATAAAACCAATAATATATGAGTCGTGTAAAGGGCAGGTGAAGACTCAATAAACTCTATAGATGGAACATGCAAGCTTGCTGGTATCTGTACGTAAAATCAGGCTCATGCTGGAAGTTTTGCAGGTATCCTGGTGGGGGCTGATAGCAAGGGTTGCCGGAGAAAAGGAATGAATCAAACCAGTTCTAGGTGAAGCTGAAGTGATATAAATCAAAGTCCAAAACAGGGGAGTGATCTTTATGGAGCCAGATTTTGTGAGTTCACAGGAAAAAAGAGAGAGAAACGCAAGCTCTATAGCGTAACTCAATAAAACAATTTAATACATGTTACAAAGAGGGTCACTAGGACTTGCACTCACAAGGGAAGAAAAATATTTGCATGTTATAGAGAAAATCTCTACTGGAGTGACATCACCAGATGGAAGCCAAAAGCTGTTCCGATATGGCCCATCAAAGGTGACCGACAGCAGCCAGAGATTAACCCAAGGAGAAGCCGTCATGTACAGTGTAGGACCGTCCGGTGGATTCCACAATGTCCTCAGTGCAGGCAAGTTCGCCAGTGGCTCATGTCTGGAGCAGCTATCACAGCTGCCGTCAAATCTGCCTCTCACACTGGCCTCCGTCTATGCATCAATGATTGGTGAGCATTAGTCAACGTCCCAACGCGTTTCATCCTCGATAAATTATGAAAAACGCTACTCGCCAGGCAAAAAATAGACTCGCCTCCCTAAAAAAAGTGTTTTGTTTTTTTTAAAGGCATTGTACAATGCCGAAAGTGAGATTGAGCATGCCCCCTGCCTCTCTCACCCCCTCCTTATACTCTTCCTTTTCCTTTCTCACCCCCTCCTCTTCTTCTAACGCCCCTCCTTCTCCTCTCACCTCCTCTTTCACCTACTCTCACCTACCTGACTTCATTGGAGAAGGGCAGCAGAGGAGGAGGGCAGTGGGAGAAGAGGATAGAGGAGGAGGACGTCTGGAAGCAGCGGGAGAAGAGGACGAAGAATGACAGGAGTGGAACAGGGCAGCAGAGGAGGAGGACTGTGAATGGCGATGGTGGAAGTTGACTGAGGGCCACCGGAGCGGCACAGAGGAGGAAGACAGCGGGCGGTAGGAGAAGAGGACTGAGGACAATGTGACTGGAGCGGGACAGCACAGGAGAACAGCCTGGGAGGAGCTGTGCTGTAGCAGCAGCAGACCCCGGAAGCCACACACTGTCTTCCTCGTTTACTGCTCTTCTCCGCTCCCGTGCTCTATTATTAATGTTAATGAAAAAAGCTACTCGCCTGCTGGTAATATCAACTCACCATGGGCGAGCCGTGTGTGTGTGTGTGTGTGTGTGTGTGTGTGTGTGTGTGTGTCTGTGTGTGTGTGTGTGTGTGTGTGTTTGTGTGTGTGTGTGTGTGTGTGTGTGTGTGTGTGTGTGTGTGTGTGTGTGTGTGTGTGGTTTTCTGGGTATGCACCTTAACCCTGGCTGTGCTCAAAGCTGTGACCATGCAGCAAGCTTAAGCCTATAGGGAATCATGTTAAAAATGGTTTTTGAAGCAAAAAGTGGCACTGTGCGCTCATTTGCATGTCATTTCCCAGAATTCCTTGCTGCAGTGGAAGTGCTGTGTGCTGGGTGATTATGGGGAAAGGCTGGGTTGCAGACCTGCCTAAGACATGCAGATGAGCCTACAGTTGTATTTACATTTGCATATTTGCTTTGCTGTGGAGGGTTTTTGTCACTTTTTTTTACTCACCATAACTTAACTCAGTATATATATATATATATATACAGTATATAGTGACAGATATAAGGGAATGGTAGAGGAGGGTGTATATATTGCCCCTCAATTATTGCAGGAGTTCTGCTATAATTAAGCCACAGGGAGATGAGGTGTATAATCTGTGGTTTATTGCACCTCCTTTTGGGTCCCTGGGGTGGAGCACTTGGAGAGTAGGGTAGGTCAGTGCTCCACTCCACGTTTTGGAGATTTGCCAGGTGGAGTCCAAACCGGGGCTTCTAGCTTTCCCTGGTTTCACATGGCTGCAGCTGCTGATTGAGAGAGGCTGCTGATTAAAAACCTGCTGTGAGCAGAGCAAAGCAGACTAATTTTACTCTCAGAAAAGTTTGTACTGAGAAAGCTGTTTTGTGCTCAGTGGAGGAGGACTTTTGTTTTGTTTTGTTTTAATTTATACATGTTACCTGCTGTAACGTTTATTAGCAAAATAAACAGGCCAAGGCTTTATTTACACCTCTGTGTCAGAAGACTGTCTCCTCTACCTGGAAGGCTGTGCGAAAGTGGTGATCCCTGGACAAAAGGTACATAGTTAAAGGGTACTTTTGTCACATATAGTGTTGTTCTAATGTGGGCATCACACTGACAAGCCTGTAAGGTGCACAAAAGACTTCTGGAGAATGGAGAAAATTATCAAAGCGCTGATCCAATCCACATCTGTACAGCAAGAAACTAATGCCACACAGCAGGAAAACATTGCAGCATTGCAGAAACTGGTGCTGGCCCAAAAGGAAAACAGAGATGTTTTGATTAAGCAAGCTGCATTTGCCCAGGCTGAAGCTCATCGTTTGCTCAGAGGGGAGCACCAAAATGCCGTCTATGCCTTACATCAAGAGATCCAGGGACTATCTGAGAGGCTTACCGGGAATGACGCAAAGCACATCCTAAGGTGGTTAGAGTGAGTAACTACCTGCAAAAGATGGTGGCTGAAGATGATGTAGAGGCCTACCTGATGGTGTTTGAGAGAACGGCTGAGAGAGAAAAATGGCCATTGGCTGAATGGACAAGTCTGCTAGTACCGTTTCTGAGTGGGATGCCCCAGAAAGCATACTATCATCTGGAACCGGCTCAAGCCAGTGATTACAGCAAGCTGAAAACAGAGATCCTGGCATGCCTTGGGGGTGACAATGGCTGTCCGTGCCCAGAGGTTTCACTCCTGGACCTACAACCTGGATAAAGCCACAAGATCACAGATGTTTGACTTAATACATCTTGCCAGAAAGTTGTTACAACCAGAAATCAACATATCCAGCCACATTGTGGAAGGAAAGATACGTTATATCTATGGCGCTTGGCCCCAAGGAGTACTAGATGAAAAAAAGGATATATACAACCAGATGGAGAGTGATATCCGCTTGGGCTCGCCTCATGTCGACGATGAATCATGGAAAAGATATAAAAACAAACATAGTGTAATACAGTAACTAACAAAAAACATAAAACACCACTAACAAATACTAAGACAGACAAATGCTGAGACAGGCAGATGACTGGAATGAGTAAAAAGCATTTAATACAACAACTGATTGTTCAGTAGAAATAAAAACACACAATAATGAAAGTCCCAATGGTATCCTGTAACTGGCTGAAATGCCCGCTTACCGGAGCCTAGATGATAATAGGCAGTGGATAATCGGAGAGTATCCCCTCTCATAAGACGCTGGTGCAGCTCCTGCACGTCTCTCTGGCGTCTGCCACGTGTAGTCGTGTGGAGTCTGAAGAATCAGTGGATGGGGCGTCCGTCCACGCTATCACATGGGCAGGGAAAGCGGTTTGAATGCCTTGCATCCGTCCTCCGTGGTATGGGCATGCGCAGACGCGCCAGACGTCAGGAGAGTGTAGCCGCAAAATCATCAGCTCCTCGCGGTGGCGTGGGGAGCTAATGGCAGCAAATTCAAAGATGCTTCAGTAGAGAAGCTGCACAGCACAGCTTGCGGGGAACAGGACAGCTGATTGAACACACAGTGATACCAGGGACCACCCTACGCGTTTCAGAAGACTGCGCTTCCTTCCTCAGGGGTAAAAAAGTAGTGCCTCAGTGTTTGAATGTCCACATTTAAATTGTCCCGACTTAAAGGTACAGTGACTCAATAAAGAGATAGACATGCGCAATGGCATCAATGTGAACAGAATGTCTCAGCAAACAGAACATAACAACATAAAAAACAAAACATATATGTGCTATAAAATCATACTAAAATACACAATACATAATACAATTACCAGAAGAGCCAATAATAACCACCAACTGGCAAGTATATGTAAACCAAAAAGAATAGATGCATGATTTATACACATGTATTAAATTACCCTACACTGTCAGGTAACCATCATTAACCCTTAAATAGCCATCCAACATGGGGTGTGCAAAATATGATGATATACATCATAGGAACAACATGTGACCAATCAGAGAACATATTGATGGGCCACAAATATCAAATAGACGCAAGATAGGCAGTATGCAGATGGAAAAAATGAAGCCCAAGACCTTACAGAAATAGACCGCAAGCCGTCCCAACAAAAGTAACGAATAGAACACAACATATGGGCGAATGTACAGTGTCCAGTGCAAAACCATCCCAACATCATAATAATAAAAAGGTGAAAGAAATGTGACAATATCTACTAGTTACTAAATCTGTAGTTCCTTATTTGGTAAAAGCTATAATAAAGCTAATAAAAACACTTATAATATAATCTAAACCAAATGGGATATAATATATATATATATATATATATATATATATATAGCTACTAAATATGCAGTTCCTTATATGGTGAAGAGCTATAATAAAGTTAATATGAACACTTATTGTATAATTTAAACCAAATGTGACATAATATATGCTAAATCAAATAGACCCACATAACAGTGACTCATAGATGGTCATAACAAAAAATAACCATCAGTGAATCAACTGAAACATGACCAAAGATGACCAGATATGAATGACAGTAGTTAATGGACCAAGATATTACATTACTTATTAATGAGAAATGCTTTGAGGTCGAACACAATATTGAGACCAAGCGGTATAGGCGTCTGGAGCTCATATATCCAGAAAGACTCCTTTTGCCCAGGAGGCTATTGATGTTACCTCCCCGCCAATTGGGTGTGAGTGCCTCTATGGCCATACATTTTAGACCTGTGGGGTCCTTGCCATGTACCTGGAGAAAGTGATTCGACACACTATGTGTGATCAAGCCCTTTGTGATATTGTAAATGTGCTCATATAAACGTCGTTTAAAAGACCTTGTAGTCATTCCCACATACTGCAGACCGCAGGGACATTCCAAAAGATAAATAACGTTCGTGCAGTTGCAGGTAATATGTTGTTTGATATTGTATGTCTTTGATGTGACCGTTGAGGAGAATGAAACTTTTTTTAAACTGTATTTGCAGGCTATGCATGTATTGCAAATAAAATAGCCTTTAAGGCCAAAACTGTTGTGTATTTTTTTCCGCATAAGGGGACAGCTAGGAGCCAATTTCTGTCCAATGTTTGGTGCTTTTGTGAACACTATATTCGGTTTAACAGGTAATATGTTGGCTAGGTCTTTGTCCTTTTTGAGGATTGGCCAATGCTTATGCAAAATCTTCTTTATATTAGGGGCCATTAAATTATACTTGTAATAAATGTTATATTTGTTATTGTCTCTGTTTTCTTTTTATATTGAAGAAGAGTGCTTCTATCTAACAATTCGACCTCGGATATAATCCGATCCAAATCATGTGATGCATATTTCCTTTCAATGAATTTATTTTTTAAATCTTGTGCTTGTATTTGGAAAGTATTTACTGTTGAACTGTTTCGTTTTAACCTGATAAACTGTCCCTTTGGTATGTTGTTGATCCACGCAGGGTTGTGATGGCTATTGGCATGTAGATAATTATTGGCTTGGACGGTTTTAAAAAAAGTTTTAGTGTGCAAAGTGTTGCCTTCTATATATATATACATAAATCCAATTTTTTTATTAAAGTGTAACTTGATGTAAAAGTGAATTTAAGATTAAACAAATTATTATTCATATAATCCTGAAATAATAACAACTCTGATAAAGTGCCTGACCAAATAAAGAAAATGTCATCGATGTAGCGCCGCCACAGGACCAAGTTCGCTCCATATGGACAGCCGGACCAAATAAATGTATCTTCCCAGCTGCCCATAAATAGATTGGAAAAACTAGGAGTGAACTTAGTACCCATGGCGGTGCCACATGTCTGTAAAAAATAAGATCCATTAAAATTAAAAAAAAATTGTGATAAAATAAACTTAATGCCTGTAATCAAAAACATTGTGGAGCAACTAGCGTGACGCTGTCTCTACCCACCGGAACCCTTGTATGCCAATGACGTCACTTCCGGTTGCTGACACGCACTCGTGACACGCACAGCAGAGAAGGAGGGAGACCAGAGAGAGAGGCCCCATCCGGTGGCAGCATCGAGCTATATTTGCAGAGATCATTGAGATCTAAAATGCTGTTTTTAATCTTGCAACATGTGAGTAGATTGGATTATAACTACTTCGTTTATTAAATTGTTTTACGGTCTACGCTATGTCCAGTGTTTTCCTGCCCTAAAGGTCAGCTGGGAACCACAGTATTCTGGCAGCACCATACTCCACAGATTGACACCAGCTCTTAAAGATACCTTTATGTGCCTTCATCCTACCTCACGTTTGTGAGTATTCTGTGTACACATTCTGTGCTAGCAACTTTACTCCATCACTGTTTGCACAATATTGCACCAAAAGCATTTTTCTTTTTATGTGTTTTCACATGGTATGCGCTTCCTGATGATCCACTTGCCACTTTCTATGAGGATTAAGAAAGAAATCCTACACCAGGTCACAGCTGCAATCAACCATTGTGTTTGTCTAAGTATCACCATTATTATATTGATTATATCACTGTTATTGTAAATGTATATGAGCGCCAAATTTGGTTAAACACTCCACACACACTCAATACCTACAGTACAATAATGTGCCAAATAACTATTATCCAGATATGGATAATAGATTATTTGCCCATTATTAAACACATTAAATAGCATATTAAAATAAATAAAGTTTTACTGACCTCATCAATAAGAAGCCCCCGTCGCCAGCAAAATCCTTGTCCTCCGTTGCCCACAAAATACATAGCCAAAACATTGCAATTACATTCAGATATCAATTAACCCTTTAAACACCTTATCGGATAATAACCGCAAAGGTAATTAAGGGGTTAAGCCACCCTGGCCCGATACCCACCCTTCACTTATTCATTTGTACAATGGCTTCATCATGCAACTATATAAATATACACATACAGATATATATATATATCTATATATATATAGATATATATATCTGTATGTATATATATATATATATATATATATATATATATATATATATATATATATATATATATATATACACACGATGAACCAATATACAAATATATATCTGTATGTATATATATATATATATACACACATGATGAACCAATATACAAATAAATGTAGAAGGGTTATCAAAAACATGCTCTAATACAAATACCACTTCTCCATACAGACACAGTACAATAAAATCATATTTCATAACAAAAATCCAATCTCATTTTCCAATAAAAATCCTCAAATGCCAATCAAAAGCCTCAAATGCCAATCAAAACATTGCATTTACATTGTATACATGATGCATACAATCTATGCACCATAAACACTCTGCCAATGAATGTTAACAATAACATATTCCAAACAAAATACCAATACATCCAAACAAGTATACTATTTAAACCAATCAATTAGCGTTCATTAATTAAATCACTAAACAATTTAAATTCCATCCCTAACAATTAAACAATTAACTCTTTCAATCGTTAAACAGAACAAGTTACCATCAGACAACATATAAGGTCAAAAAGAATACAATATACAAAAGCAAGCCTCGCCATGACGTAAAGTACACCATACAAGACCAACAATTACATCTATCTAATTTTTAAATACATTACACACACATTAATACATAGCAGCATAAGCAAAAACATTTTAAACACAGCAAAACAAGCTTTTAAAACAACATTATTTCTTACCCTGTATGTATATATGGATCTAGACATACATACATACAGTGGCAAGAAATGATATACCAAAAAAACCACATGTACTGTCGCGGCCGAGTTTATTCGAGCATTTGCCCGGTCTCGGCCGCGACAGTAACCGGGCGCGCGCCGGGGTGTCCCGAACGCGCGCCGAAGCCTCGGAGGAGCGGCCCTCCAATCGGGGCTTCTCCTTCGCCTCTCCGGGTCCGCCGGGCCCCCCGGAACCCCCCACCGCCGTCCCAAATATCACGGCACATGAGGGCTCCCTCGGGGAGCCCTGGGCATGCGCGCAGAGGGCGCAGGCACCCGATGAAGCGTGACCGCGCATCGGTGACGCGCGGCACGCCGAGGGAGTGGGGCTAGCAAGCCGGGGCATCCCCCGGCTTGCGGAACTAGCCCTGCTCGAATAAATCGTGTCGGTAGTGTACAAAACAAAAAAAGAACAAGTTAAATAAAATAAATTTCATTTGTTCACTTACCATTACTTGACCCACTCACCGACTCCCGTTGAACAGCTTACTCTCGAACCAATCCACGCACAGGAACCCATAAAATAATAAACCATAAAATAATAAACCATAATATAATAAAACACGACAATCCAGGAGTCTTCTATTTGTAATCCACCTTCATCTGTATTCTTCTTTCTTGTATCTTCTTCCGGGGTCTTCTTGTCGTCTTCGGCCACGCCCTGGTCTTCTATCTTCTCCGGAGGTCCTTCCTCCTCGGCGTCTGCCTTTAAGATGACGTCATGAAAAGAAACATGGCCGGCCTCACATGGTACGGTAGCCAATCAGAGCGTGGGAACTCCATCCCAACTCTGATTGGCTCTAGTAGACCATGGGACAGAGGCTTGGGGGAGAACAGATGTGACGTAATTGAAAGCCTGTCACATGGTACCATACCATGTGAGGCCGGATATCTTTCTTTTCATGACGTAATCTTAAAGGCAATTGAAGCAAAACCATTCTGATTGGCTGTGCTTTCTTTGCCTTTAAATGACGTCATCATTTTTTTTTTTTCGGCCAAAACACATGGTTTTCACGGCCCAATCAGGGCCATGGGAACCATGACGAAAATGTGACGTCATAGGCCTTTAAAAGCCTATGTCGTCTCATTTGGAAGGCAGACGCCGAGGAGGAAGGACCTCCGGAGAAGAAAGAAGACCAGGGCGTGGCGGAAAATGACAAGAAGACCCTGGAAGAAGATACAAGAAAGAAGAATACAGGTGAAGATGGATTACAAATAGATGACCCCTGGATTGTCGTGTCTTATTATTTTATGGTTTATTATTTTACGGTTTATTATTTTATGGGTTCCTGTGCGTGGATTGGTTCGAGAGTAAGCTGTTCAACGGGAGTCTGTGAGTGGGTCAAGTAATGGTAAGTGAACAAAAGAAATGTATTTTATTTAACTTGTTCTTTTTTTGTTTTGTACATGTGTTTTTTTTTTTTTTGGTATATCATTTCTTGCCACTGTATGTATGTATGTATGTATGTATGTAGGTATGTATGTATGTATGTATGTATGTCTAGATCGATATATACATACAGGGTAAGAAATGATGTTGTTTTAAAAGCTTGTTTTGCTGTGTGTAAAATTTTTTGCATATGCTGCTATGCATAAATGTGTTTGTAATGTATTTAAACATTAGATAGATGTAATTGTTGGTCTTGTATGGTGTACTTTAGGTCATGGTGAGGCTTGCTTTTGTATATTGTATTCTTTTTGGTACTTATATGTTGTCTGATGGTAACTTGTTCTGTTTAACGATTGAAAGAGTTAATTGTTTAATTGTTAGGGATGGAATTTAAATTGTTTAGTGATTTAATTAATGAACGCTAATTGATTTATGGTTACTTGATTGGTTTAAATAGTATACTTGTTTGGAAGTATTGGTATTTTGTTTGGAATATGTTATTGTTAACATTCATTGGCAGAGTGTTCATGGTGCATAGATTGTATGCATCATGTATACAATGTAAATGCAATGTTTTGAGTGGCATTTGAGGCTTTTGATTGGCATTTGAGGATTTTGATTTAAAAATGAGATTGGATTTTTGTTAGGAAATATGATTTTATTGTACTGTGTCTGTATGGAGAAGTGGTATCTGTCGTAGAGCATGTTTTTGATAACCCTTCTACATTTATTTGTATATTGGTTCATCATGTGTGTATATATATATATATATATATATATATATATATATATATATATATATATATATATATATGTATATATATAGTTGCATGATGAAGCCACTGTACAAATGAATGGGTGAAGGGTGGGTATCGGGCCAGGGTGGCTAAACCCCTTAATTACCTTTGCGGTTATTATCCGATAAGGTGATTAAGGGGTTAATTGATATCTGAATGCAATTGCAATGTATTGGCTATGTATTTTGTGGGCAACGGAGGACAAGGATTTTGCTGGTGACGGGGGCTTCTTATTGATGAGGTCAGTAAAACTTTATTTATTTTAATATGCTAGTTAATGTGTTTAATAATGGGCAAATGATCTATTATCCATATCTGGATAATAGTTATTTGACACATTATTGTACTGTAGGTGTTGAGGGGGGGGAGGATTGATGTTTTGAATGTATAGGTCAGGTTTATTTATTTTACATTCAGGGTTTGTTCCTTTTGGTGCTGTGTGAGACCTCTGGAGACCACCTGCGGTATCCTCGGGTATCTAACGGGTACCAGGCTGGTGGGTCCATGGGGGACACCTGTGGGGAAGAACCGGTGGCCCCAAATCTGTGGGGGCACCGCGGACCCATAGTGCCCAACCGTGGGTCCCCAGACCCCTGTGAGAACCACCCAAGGCCCCTCAGACACCTGTGGGTCTGACCCGGGCTCCCAGACTTAAACAGGCCTACCGTGGGGACCCAATTGTGGCCCATGGTGACCTGCGGAGACCACCTGGTGGGCCATGGTGCTTGGCGGGACCCACCAACAGGCCTCCAGAACCTGTATGAAACAAGTTGCTGGTACCCTGTAGGTCTGTCAGGTGACCCGTCAGGCCCACCGGGGACTCGTGTGGGCCTGGGGTATGAACCCTGTATGTAAAATGATAAATCATGTATTTATGGGGGGGCACAGGGGGTAGGTAATGTATTTAATAAATAGAATAATGTTTATTGTGGGGCAGTGTATTGTTTTAATTGTGGGTACTGGGGGTGGGGGAAGGGGGTATTGGGTCCAAGGGTATGTTTGTAGGCCTCCCTTGTGTGTAGTGGGTGAGGGTGGTTAGGCCTCACGGGGTGGGGGGTTAGTGGGGGAGGGTATGTAGGCCTCCCGAGTGGTGGGTGATGGTGGGTTAACCCCTTAATGATTGTAGAGGTTAATAACCGCTATGGTGATTAAGGGGTTAGGGGACATTACATTGGATGTTTTTATTCTTCTTTCTGTTTTGCAGCAGCGGATGGGTGTCAGGGTTCTGCTCGCCACAAACCAGGACCGGACCGCGAGGCTGAGGTGGGGTTGTAAAAACACCGACCTGAGACCGCGCAGGCTGATCCGGATTGCGCAGTTCGTAGTCATATGTCGCAGGATCAGGATTGGAGAAGACAGCGTCGTCGTTGTAGAAGCCAGGGTCAGGACAGGAGACATCAGGATAAACGTTGTTCAGGCAAGAGTTCGGCAACAGGTAGTCAGGAGAGCCCCGCTTCAGCTTAGGAGCGCGGGGTTGGCCTCTGCGCGAGCGACGACCATGGCCCATGGTACTGGTCACAGGAGATGGTAGGCAGACCAGAGTAGCACACCGCTTTGCTGCACGGGTGCACCAGTGCTACAGCGCAAGAGTCCTGAGCGGGCTAGGGAATCCTCTGTCTCAGCGCAGGAACCAGGACACGGCCTCTCTAGATTAGGGAAAGAGTAGGCCCCAGGAACCAGGAAGCTGAAGATACACAGGGAAACCTCCGCTTCAGTGCAGGAATCCAGGAGACTGAAGAACGCAGGGACGAAACATCCGCTTCAGTGCAGGAATCCAGGAGGCTGAGGGACGCAGGGACGAAAACCTCTGCTTCAGCACAGGAGAACAGGAGTGGACCGCTGCGTGAATATAGCAGCCGGTCACAGGAAACAAGGAGCTGAAGTGAACAAGAAGAGTACTCAGCTACAACACAGGAGACTGGAGCAGACCGCTGCGTGAATATAGCAGCCGGCCTTAGGAAACCTGGAGCTGCAGACAACAAGGAGAATACTCCGCTTCAGCATGAGAGACAGGAACAAGCGAGGGCTTGTGGCAGAACAGATAGTGACATCCAGGAAGGACTATGCTCGGCAGGGAGCATTATGGGAAGACAATACTTAAAGGCCAGCGGGCCAATCCCCGGAGGGGGGTGTGAAGGTACTGCTCCAATGAATGAATGCAAGTCTAGGTTGCAGTGATAGGCTGCACAGCTGCAGTAGATACCAGAGGGAGTGTGTATAGCTTTGGTGAGTGAATCCAGGCTGCAGCAAACATCAGGAGAGGTGCTCCAGGACTGCCCTGTCTGCAAGGTAAGGCAACCAGTAAACTGCGGAGCGGATTCCTTACAATGGGGCATTAGCAGGATGAAGATGAGGATGGCCTTCATCGTGGCAGCCGGACATGGGTAAGTGCTATATGTATTTAATGTATTTATTGTTCTTTATGTATTTTAAATGGACAAATGCTCTATTATCCATTTGTGGATAATAGTAATTTTGCCCATTACTGTATTGTATGTTGTGTATTGCAATGTTTTTACTGGGGGGCAATTGTCCCCAATAAACATGCTATTATGCCTTAGCCCCTTCATTGCCTTTGCGGCTATCTGCTATGGTAATGAAGCAGCATTAATGTATTTTAATAATAGTGTGCTGGAGCAGGGTGTCCCCTGAGATAAACCGCATTGATTTGTGGCTCAGAGACCCCCTGCTTCCCGAGTTACAGGCCCCGGTTTGGGGCATCGGTGACAGTGTCGCCGCCATATTTATAGCGGGCACCTCGCGTATGGGACATTGAAAGAAGCCAGATGTGTCCAACCAGTGTTAGTAACCCCTGATTTTTCTAAAGAATTCATTTTGCAAACCGATGCGTCTGAAGTAGGGCTTGGTGCGGTCCTCTCACAAGAGAACCAAAATGAAGAACATCTTATCTTGTACCTAAGCAGAAAACTTAGCCCACAGGAAAGAAACTATTCCATAGTTGGAAAAGAGTGTCTTGTTATAAAGTGGGCAGTACACAGGGGGTTATGCACTAAGCAGTGATAAGTGCTTTTAAGTGAGATAAAAAGCTATTATAGCGTGATATTGCCTGCTGTGAGTTTCACAGAGCAGTGATAAGTGCTTTTAAGTGGGATAAAAAGGCATTATAGCACGATACTGCACTGTTATCACTGCTTTGTGAATCTCACCAGCAGTATGTATCACGCTATAAAGGCATGTATCTCACTTAAAAGCACTTATCACTGCTTTGTGCATAGCACCCAGAAAACCCACTTATCATTGCTTAGTGCATAACCCCCACAGTCTTACTGCACCGACACACTTTATTCGAGCAAATACCCAGTATGTACCTGGCAGATACCTGGAATGCGCCGCTCCTCACCTCAGACAAGCCCCGTTGCGTTTGCCTTCCCAGCCTGGGTTCATGCCTGGCTGACGGGCGGCTGATCTGTTAAATGATAATGATTAGGATTTAATAGGCTGCAATGCTTCGCGTGTCTACCAGATGGCATAAATTCATGAATTGTAATGCAGTATATATATATATATACTGTGCAGTATTGCAGCCAGCGGGAATAAAATGCTTCAATCCCTGCCTGGAAAATACCTCAATGCACTCGGGCAGAAAACAGTCACAAACCTCAATACACCCGGGTATACCCGAATTCGTGGGACTAGCCGAGCTCGAATAAAGTGTGTCGCCAGTGTAAGTACTACCTGTTAGGTAGGAAATTCAGGCTGGTGATAGACCACGCTCCCCTAACCTGGATGAGTCAGAATAGGGAGAAAAATAGCATAGTGACCCGCTGGTTTCTTAGTCTACAACCCTAAATTTCTCAGTAGAACACAGGGAAGGCAGTAAACAAGGAAATGCGGATGGCCTGTCAAGAATGTATTCCCCCTTACCTTCACCAGTGAGAAGGCAGTTGCGGGGGTGAGCGCATATCCTGGTGGCGTCGGAGGCAGGGCACCACCATCTTTGTTATGTCTGCGTGGGCGCGGAGGCTCATGCATGCGCAGACGCGTCGAGGCAGCCATTGTAGTGTGGGAGAAATGGCACGTAGTGCAGGGACCCCTAGAAGTCACGCATGCGCTGTTAAGGTGATACGGCGGCCATTACAGAATTGCGCATGCTCAGTGGAGAGTAGCGGTGGCCATTACAGTTCGCGCACGTGGCCCCAATGTTAAAGAGAGCCATAGAAGACTACAATTCCCAGCAGCCTCTGGGGACTGCACAACCTGTCCTTTTTTGATCAGTCCATAAAACATGTGGATAATAGATGCTGGTGTGGGGGGTCTTCGGCTGCTCTCAGACAGGAGGAACCACATCCAAGATTTACCTAAGAAAGAAAAAGAAGAGAGAGCGCACGCCCCATAGTATACAGTAATACTGTAGATTTAATAAAAAGGAAGGGAGGGGGGGGGAAGAATAACACTCACAAGAGTATAAATCAATTAAAACGTTGTGTGAATTAATCACCACCATCCAGTTCTGCACCGCAAGCGTCCACAAATTCTTTGGCTCCCTCAGGGCTGTATGGGGATGATACTGCTCACAGGAGAACCGGGGTGTAAATCGCCGAGAGATTTGAGTCCATGTATGTCAAAAAGAATGCCTCATTCACTTCAATGGCTGCCGGATCAATCGAGCGCTCCAAAGCTGCCTCGTGCGCATGCGCAGCGTCGCAATGACGTAATTGCACAAAGTAGGATTCCCTGACACGTTTCGTCACCAGAGGGCGACTTTTTCAAAGGGCTGATACTGAATGGACAAAGTTCCTGGTATTTAAAGCCGATTGGTTGCTAAGCAACCCGTGTATAATGAAAACAAATAAATTGACCCATTAAATTGTTAGATAATAACGGAGACCAAGGGCCCCATAAGGAAGTATTATAAAGTAGTAATTGCTGGCTCAATAATACGAGATCATATTATAAAAACAGGAAAAATACAAAAAGGAAATAACAACTAGCAGAGGACCACAAAGGAATAGACATGAGGAAAATTAAGAGCATAATAATTGATTAAGAATATATATGTATAAAAATATAAACTATACAACTAAACAGTCCATAAACCAATAAATTCCACATGTCATCAATAAACTAAAACTATAAGATAAGGAAACATTAAGATAACATAGGAGTATATGTAATGACATTTAAACTCAAAAATATCAATTTTCAATAATATATATATATAAAATATAAGAAAATAAAAATATATAAAGAACACATGTATGATGAGATATAAATAAACTCACCATACATGGACACCAATTAATTAAATATAACTTCATATAAACCTCTGTAACACTATATAAACGCCTTAAATGAACCAGTATAATAGACAATTAAAAAACATATACAGTACTATATATAAGGCAAAAGAAAAAAGTGCACAAATGTTTTATAAGCTAATCAAAACCACCTATAAAAAGTAATTGTCATAGATCCCATGTGTACCTGCATATATACAGAGGCGGCACACTTTATTTGCACTTGGCTCGAGCCGCAAGCCGGGAGGTTTCCCGGCTTGCTCGTTTTTTTCCCTCGGTGTGCCACGCGTCATCGATGCGCGGTCACGCTTCATCGGGAGCGTGCGCGCATGGCGCGCGTGCCAAGGGCTCCCCGAGGGAGCCCTGGTGTCCCGCGATGTGGGGGATGGCGGTGGGGGGCTCCGGAGGACCTGGCGGACCCGGAGAGGGGAGGGGGAAGCCCCGATCGGAGGACCGATCCTCCGAGGCTCCGGCGCGCGCACGGAACACCTCGGCGCGCGCCTGGTATCTGTCGCGGCCGAGACCGGGTAAAGGTTAGAATAAACTCGGCTGCGACAGTATATGCATATCCCTACAAAGTGATAATCATCATGATTCATAAAAAATGTAAAGAACAAATATATATAACGAAACTTACATATATACATAAATAATGAATCATAAAGTAAAAATAATATATATATATATGAACACATATTAGACAAAAATATAAAAATATACACATATATACACATACACATGCATATAACTATCCCAAGACAGTCCAAAAACAAGC
Organism: Ascaphus truei; assembly: GCF_040206685.1. Lineage (NCBI taxonomy): Eukaryota > Metazoa > Chordata > Amphibia > Anura > Ascaphidae > Ascaphus > Ascaphus truei. Next base: position 160,761,540 of record NC_134485.1, read on the forward strand.
ATTATTATCAACAATTTGGCAAAAAATGTGTATATACCACACCAAAATATATGTGTAAATATACACCAAAAAAAAATAAATAATATATTGATTTATCAAAGAGGCCAAGAGTTTGAGAAAGAGAGAGAGAAGAAGTCTCCACCAATGACAGACACATATAGGATGAAATAGTCCCCAATAAGGGGAAAATTTGTATAAAAAACATTGTATACTAAAATATAAATGAAATAAAGCTGATATAAACATATCCTTTATATTTAGGCTGTATTGCATAACAGCATACTACATACAGAGGATGGGGATAGGGGAGGGAAGGGGAAGGGGAAAAGGGAAGGGAATAATAGGTTTCTGAGTCTTATTTATTTATTTATTTATAAAATATTTTACCAGGAAGTAATACATTGAGAGTTACCTCTCGTTTTCAAGTATGTCCTGGGTACAGAGTTAAGACAAATAATACATGGTTACAAATACAGTTACATAAATGAACAGGGTATACATTATATACAAGACATTGTGTGCACAGTTAAAGAAAATATATGTTATGGGTGTATGTAACAGTTACAGACCAGATTAAAATGTGAGACAGCCTTAGAATTGAAAGAACTTAAACTGGTGGTGGATGTGAGAGTCTCTGGTAGGTTGTTCCAGTTTTGGGGTGCACGGTAAGAGAAGGAGGAACGGCAGGATACTTTGTTGAGCCTTGGGACCATGAACAGTCTTTTGGAGTCAGATCTCAGGTGATAGGTGCTGCATGTGGTAGAGGTGAGGAGCTTGTTCAGGTAGCTGGGTAGCTTGCCCATAAAGAATTTAAAGGCAAGACAGGAAAGGTGAACTTTGCGTCTAGACTCTAGTGATGACCAATCTAGTTCTTTGAGCATTTCGCAGTGATGTGTGTTGTAGTTGCATTGGAGAACAAAACGACAAATTGAATTGTAGAGGGTGTCAAAGTGGGTTTGAGGTGCCGTGCCATATACTATGTCTCCATAGTCAATAATTGGCATTAGCATCTGCTGTGCGATACGCTTTCTGACCAGGAGACTTAGGGAGGATTTGTTCCTGTAAAGTACCCCTAGTTTGGCATAGGTCTTGGTTGTCACAGTATCAATGTGCATTCCGAATGTTAAGTGGGAGTCAAACCATAAGCCCAGGTATTTAAAACTAGTGACAGGGGTTAGGGTGGTGTTAGTGTTGGTTCTAATATGGAGCTCAGTCGCTGGAAGCTTTACAAATTTAGTCTTGGTCCCAAATACCATTGTTACAGTCTTGTCAGTGTTTAAAAACAGTTTGTTTTGGGAAATCCAGTTTTCGAGTCTCAAAAAGTCAGACTGAAGTATGTGTTGAAGGTCAGAGAGGCTATGGCTGTGTGCATATAGGATTGTGTCATCTGCATACATGTGTATTGAGGCTTCCTTACAAGCTGTGGGAAGATCATTAATGAACACTGAGAAGAGTAGGGGCCCCAGAACAGAGCCTTGCGGGACACCACAGGTGATATCCAGGGGGCTGGAATTAGAGCCTGAGATGGACACATGTTGGGATGTTTCTGATAGGTAGGACTGAAACCAGTTTAAAGCATGCTTCCCTATTCCAGGGCTCTGGAGTTTGTTAAGCAGGATAGCATGATCAACTGTATTAAAAGCCTTTGCAACATCTAGGAATACTGCACCAGTGAGTTGTCCCCGTTCCATTCCACACTGGATTTCATTGCAAACTTTTAGCAGGGTAGTTACGGTGGAGTGTTTGGGACGAAAGCCAGATTGGAATTGGCTAGGGAAATTTGTCTTGGTGTAGTAGTCATTTAATTGGGAGTGGACACATTTTTCCATGACTTTGGATAGAATTGGGAGAAGTGAGATTGGTCTTTAGTTTGAGACTGTGTTTTTGTCCCCACTTTTGAAGATTGGGACAACTCTGGCAGTTTTCCAGGTCTTGTAACTCGGGAAGCAGGGGGTCCCTGAGCCAAAAATCAATGCGGTTCAGCTCAGGGGACCCCCTGCTCCCGCACAATATTATTAAAAATATATTAAGGCTGCTTAATTTCCATAGCGGATAGCCGCTAAGGTAAGGAATAATTGTTTATTTATATGTGTGTTTTACTCATAGTGTAGATGTGCAGAGGGTCTCTGGAGCTGAGACCACCTGCGGAGATACAAGCCTCTTTATGGGGTGCCGGTATCCCTCTGCTTTGTTTACATTCCGCGGACACGTGATCGGGACATTTTAATGCAGAGGGATACCGGCACCTCATAAAGGTGCCTATATCTCGGGAAGCAGGGGGTCCCCGGACCTGAAATCAACGCGGTTCAGCTCGGGAGAACCCCTGCACATGTACACTATAAGTAAAAGTTGTTTTTATATGTTTTTATTTTGCTGATGTTTGCGCAGAGAAAGCGGCAGATCTCTCTCTGCTGCAAACACATATCGGCAGAAACGGCCTATCGCCAGGCTATTGGTAGCCAGGCTCTTTTATCACTGGCTCATCTGCGTTTTGCTTTCGCAGTGATTCGGCAGGGATTAGGCATGGATTCGGCCCTTACTGAATATTGCGAGGGCAAATCGCCAAAATCATGCCGATAGGGAGCACTTCTCGATTGCATTTATTCGACGCTTAGTGCATGAGGCCCTAGCTCGCTAGCTGAGAGTCTCGATGAGAGTCTCATAGCTACTAGAATAGGGTGATTTTAGAAGAAATGCGAGTTGGAGCTCTTTTGGTGCTCCCGCTCGGTGTGTTTGGGCCATGGCACTACCGCTCGGGGAGATTCACTTCTCTAACGAGTTTGGCAGGTCATTGGAGCTTTCTGAATAGCAAATTTGCCAAATCGTTTAGGAAGTGTTCAAAAACATCAATGAGTTTCTTAGCAAAGTTTATAGAATAGGCCCCTGAGTATGGAAACAATATCACTGACTTTGGAGCAGGAGAGCCTGGTTCCGATCTCAGTGAAAGATCCTTTAGTATCTCCTTATTTCTCTGTGGTTCAGACACCAAACATAGATTACGTATTGCAGGATAAAGCAAAATAGTAATGTATTATATGCTTTATGTGTTGGAACGCACACTGCTTGGCTTTCATTTGTGTAGCCCTTTTTCTGCCGCTCCCAAAGGGACTACGGGTAACTGCACGCACCTGTGGCTCCAGGAGATCTGAGCCTCCGCTAGCTGGGAGCCTGGGGTAACCTTTATTAGCGCAGCGCCTTCACTTACCCAGGATCCCCGTGATGTGATTCCCCTGGGCAAGAAACATATACATACACATGTGTGATGCAACCAACTTTACTGTAATCGCAACAGTACCTTAGCACTTCATCATATTACTTCACACCCAGCATATATCCTAACACATAACCTATAACGCAATATAACCTTAACTCAGCTAAATGATAATGTCCTTATACGTGAGTGACTCGGCCACGCTCTCAACGAGTATTGTCCTGTACAGTAGTGGCTCAGCCACGCTCTTATCGAGTATGTCCTTACACTAATAGAAAGGAGTGCTCCGTGTATTAGGCCTTTGGTCACTCACTAGTGTCCTCAAAGAGTTACGCCTAAGGTGGGATCAGCGCCTGTTGACCGGTGTTGGTGCACTTAACGTAAATACCTTCCGGTCAATGCGGTGACCGGTAATGCTTCGAAAAGGATCAGCCAAATCCTTGCTTGTCTTTGATGTCCACAGTGTAGATGTCTGGTCTCAAGCAGCTCACCAGCAAACCTGCTCCGCACGCTTGTCCCTAACTGTCTACACAGTAGGGTGACTGATTGCTCACTATGGGCGTCCCTGCAGCACAGCAACCTACTGTGGCTCAGGGGCTTCTCAGAAGGACCTGTGGGGTAAAGCTAGCCTATGCAGGCGGGTCACTGACCCCCTGCACGCATACACCCTCCTTCTTTACCTTCCAAATCCCCTCTGACTAGCGTGGTCTCTCCCCCACACTTCCCTTTACTGCCCCTGTCATCCTAGCCTTCTGATTGGTTCTTCACATCAGGTGACTGCCCAGGAGCTCATGGGAATTGTAGTTTCTCCACAGAGCCTCTCTGCCTAATCTGCACAGACACACAGCTCAGCTATTGCATCAGCCACTGCCTGTCTGACTCTGCTCTAACACACTGCAACACTGTTGCAGACACTCCACATGCCTCTCACTGAACAGAGTCAAACACCAACTGAACACACTGAACACACATATGAGGTTCCTACCACATCCTTACATTTGTTTTGTACGATATCCACCTTTATCTTTATCTTTATTAAACAAATAAAGCATCAATACTAATTTTCAACTTTTCATTTTTTTTTTATATGTAAAGCACATGGCAATGTATAATTCTACATTCTTACCTAAGCTGGCAATCGTTTGCTGCTCCTGTTATAAATCTGTAAAATTCCTGATTGTGTGCCTAACATAATGGCTGCTTCAGTCAGTGTAGCTCAGCAGCTGCAATGTAGTCTTATATTACTAAGGTAACATTAGCTATTATTTACAGTTTACAGCTCAAACTGCTGGGAACATTGGCAACAAACAGGAACATATTGCAAAGATCTTGCACTGCTTGGCAGGTGAGTTAAAACCTGCTATAGAAATATAAGGATGCTTTAAAACCAATTAAAAGTAGAATTAAGAGTTGAACAAAAACAACAAAAACAGTCACTATTATCTAATACAACAGAATGGATTTATTAAAAAAACATAAGATTTCACATGTTTTGCTGTTTTAAACATACTGTACCTTGAACTTAAAAGGCTGTGCTTCCATTTTTTCCCCACCACAATTAATGTAGCAAAGTTCTGCTGCACCTTTAACACTTTCCTTTTACAATATGTTGCAGGCTGCTCCAGCTCTGACAGGATTAGTGGAAAGTACCTTATCCAGGCTGTTTTCCACATTATTCCCAGTGGGGTCCTATTCTCTGCGCTGGTAATGAAATGTTTATAGTTCCGTTTTCCTGTCTGGTGCTGGCATATGAATACCTTTGCTGGCCTCCCTGTGACTCCTGAACTTTTTCATTACAAAGGAGGCTGGCAAAGCATTGCTGAGCAGGTTTCCTGGCAATGAAATAGCTAATAGCCCAGTCTGCCACTGTGTCCCACAGGAAGCTTGCACGTACTTCATAGATTAAAGCAGCAGTCACTTTTACGGGCCACAAGTGGGGGTATTTAAAGAGTCTCCTGGATGTGAAACTGGGGGAAAACTAGAAGAATTGCACCAGTGTTACAGTTTGATAGGATTTTCAACCTTAAATAAGTTATGGTGGGTAAAAAGAGTGACAAATACCATCCATGGTATAGCATACAGCAAATAAAAATACCACCTGTGAGCACATTTACATGTCTCAGACAGCTCTGCAACCCTGCTTTTCACCATTATCCTCTAGCATACAGTGCTTCCACTGCAGCTAGGGATTCTGGGTAATGACAATAGTCTTTGGACAGTAATTTAGAACGATGTATACAATAATAGTCAAAAACCATCCACAGTATAGCATACAGCAATAAAAATACCACTATTGAGCACATTAACATCTCAGAAAGGTCTTCAACTCGGATTTTCACCATTATCTCTTAGTATACAATGCATTCACTGCAGCCAGGGATTCTGGGTATTGACATGCAAATGAGCAGTCAGTGTGGCACTTTTTCTAAAATAAAAGAAATATTATTTAAAAATGTAATGGAATTAAAAAGAAAAGACACGCGCCGCATTGCCATACCAACGGGAACACTATGTGATATAGCCGCATCACATGATGTCCAATGCTATGACAACTAGACGCTACGTGACATCATGACATAGCACAGTGTCGTGTTGTCATGGTAACGTCATGTGACACCGCATGGCTATATTGAGAAGATTTGCAGGGGAAAGATGCCGTAAATAAGTAAACATGGGAAGAATGTTGATGCAGGGATTAATCCAATTGCCAATACTTGGAGTCAGGAAGGAATTTATTTTTCCCCTTAATGGGATTTTTTGTTTGCCTTCCTCTGGATCAATAAGTAAGTATAGATATAGGATAAAGTATCTGTTGTCTAAATTTAGCATAGGTTGAACTTGATGGACGTACAGTTAGGTCCGGAAATAATTGGACACTGATACAAGTTTTGTTATTTTGGCTGTGTACCAAAATAAATTCAAGTTACAGTTAAATAATGAATATGGGCTTAAAGTGCAGTCTATCAGCTTTAATTTGAGGGTATTCACATACAAATTGGAGAAAGTGTTTAGGAATTACATCTCTTTAATATGTAGCCCCCTCTTTTTCAAGGGACCAAAAGTAATTGGACAATTAACTCACAAGCTGTTTCATGGACAGGTGTGGGCTATTCCTTCGTTATTTCATCATCAATTAAGCAGGTAAAAGGTCTGGAGTTGATTCCAGGTGTGGCATTCGCATTTGGAAGCTGTTGCTGTGAACCCACAACATGCGGTCAAAGGAGCTCTCATTGCAAGTGAAACAGGGCATCCTTAGGCTGCAAAAAATAAATAAAATCCACCAGAGAGATAGCAGGAACATTAGGAGTGGCCAAATAACAGTTTGGTACATTCTGAGAAAAAAAGAATGCACTGGTGAGCTCTGCAACACAAAAAGCCCTGGACGTCCATGGAAGACAACAGGGGTGGATGATCATAGGATAATTTCCATGGTAAAGAAAACCCCCTTCACAACATCTAGCCAAGTGAAGAACACTCTCCAGGAGGTAGGCATATCATTATCCAAGTCTACCATAAAGAGAAGACTTCACAAGAGCAAATACAGAGGGTTCACCACAAGGTGCAAACCATTCATATGCCTCAAGAATAGAAAGGCCAGATTAGACTTTGCCAAACAATATCTAAAAAAGCCAACCCAGTTCTGGAACAGCATTCTTTGGACAGATTAAACTAAGATCAACCTGTACCATAATGATGGGAAGAAAAAAGTATGGAGAAGGCTTGGAACGGCTCATGATCCGAAGCATACCACATCATCTGTAAAACACTGTGGAGGCAGTGTGATGGCATGGGCATGCATGGCTTACAATGGCAGTGGGTCACTAGTTCTGAAGTGTATAGGGATATATTGTCTGCTCAGATTCAGCCAAATTCAGCGAAGTTGATTGGACGGCGCTTCACTTTACAGATGGACAATGACCCAAAACATACTGCGAAAGCAACCCAGGAGTTTTTTAAGCAAAGAAGCTGAATATTCTGCAATGGCCAAGTCAATCACCTGATCTCAACCCTGATCAAGCTTGCATTTCACTTGATGAAGACAAAACTTAAGGCAGAAACACCCATGAACAAACAACAACTGAAGACAGCAGCAGTAAAGGCCTGGCAAAGCATCACAAAGGAGGAAACCCAGTGTTTGGTGATGTCCATGCGTTCCAGACTTCAAGCAGTTATTGCCTGCAAAGGATTATCGAAAAAGTATTAAAAATTAACATTTTATTTATGATTGTGTTAATTTGTCCAATTACATTTGTGCCCCTGAAATAAGTGGACTGTGTATGAAAATGGTTGCAATTCCTAAACGTTTCATACAATATTTTTGTTCAACCCCTTCAATTAAAGCTGAAAGTCTGCACTTCTATTGCATCTCGGTTGTTTCATTTCAAATCCATTTTAGTGGCGTACAGAGCCAAAATCTTGAAAATGTTGCCAGTGTACAATTATTTCCGGACCTAATTTTATGTCTTTTTATAACCTCATTTACTATGTAACTATGTAACCTTAATTGTAACATTATAATTACTTTTTAACCCTATGAGAGTCGTGTGCTGTGTCTTTTTTTATTTTTCATGATCTTCTCTGTGATGTTGAGCCATCCACTGCGACAAGCATCAGACTCCCAATATATGATTGAAGTTTATTGTATGTACTGTATGCATCTTTATTTAATCACCATTTACCACTGATAATTTTGGTATTACATCAGTAATACTTTTGTGTTTCAATTTCCTTCATCACAAGTGCACCTTATTTGAGATATTTCTTATTGTGAAGTATCGTTTGATTTTAACTTTTCATTAAGTATTTTTCACACGAGTAATTCTTTATGACATTACTACCTTATTACACAGTTAGTGCACAGTTTTTGTTCATTATATATCACTATGGACAAAGCCTTACAGCGCCGGCCGTCAGGGCCTCCATGTGCTCTCCCACCCCCCCCTACACACACACACACAAACATTGCGGGGTTTAGCAGCATAATAGTTACGCCACTGTCTGTTATCAACCTTTTTTGGGATCTTAGCACAAAACCGTTAAAGAAATGTCATTTTTGCTGCTTAGTTACATAGTTACATAGTAGATGAGGTTGAAAAAAGATGTTCATCCATCAAGTTCAACCTATGCTAAATTTAGACAACAGATACTTTATCCTATATCTATACTTACTTATTAATCCAGAGGAGGGCAAACAAAAAAACCCCATTAAGTGAAAAATTAATTCCTTCCTGACTCCAAGAATTCGCAATCTGATTAATCCCTGGAACAACATTCTTCCCATGTATACTTATTTGATATATATCCCTGTATACCTTTCCTTTCTAAAAAGATGTCCAACCTTTTTTTGAACAAATTTATTGTATCTGCCATCAGTCTCCACGGTTAAAGAATTCCACATTTTAACTGCCCGTACTGTAAAGAACCCTTTCCTTTGTTGCTGGTGAAGTCTCTCCAAGTCCTTCTGAAGAGAAATTACATCCTGCTTTGATTCTACTACCTTACACAATTTAGTATCATCAGCAATAATGGAGACTGCTCTCGATGCCAACCTCAAGGTCATTAATAAACAAATTAAAAATCAGGGGTCCCAGTACCGATCCCTGAGGTACTCCACTCACGACTTTAGCCCAACCTGAAAAAGTTCAATTTATGACAACCCTCTGCTGTCTGTCCTTTAACCAGTTTTCAATCCAGGTGCATATATTATTACTAAGTCCAATTTTATTTATTTTGTACACCAACCTCTTGTGTGGAACTGTATCAAAAGTTTTAGCAAAATCTAAGTAGACAATATCGACTGCATTACCCTGGTCTAAATTCCTACTTACCTCCTCAAAGAAACAAATAAAGTTAGTTTGGCATGATCTATCCTTCATAAATCCATGCTGACTATTACTAATGATTTTGTTTTCCATTAGGTATTCCTGAATATTATCCGTATTAAACCTTCAAGTAGTTTCCCCACTATTGAAGTCAACCTTAGATGTCTGTAATTCCCCAGTTGTGATCTAGCTCCCTTTTTAAATATAGGCACCACATCTGCTTTACGCCAATCTTGTGGAACTGAGCCTGTGGAAATGGAGTCCTTGAATATTAAATATAATGGTTTGGCTATTACTGAACTTAACTCCTTGAGATCTCTTGGATGTACACCATCGGGGCCAGATGCCTTATTTACTTTAATTTTTTCAAGCCGCTTATGAACTTTTTCCTTAGTTAACCAATTGTTCATTAATATGGAGGTTGTGGCTTCCTCCTGCGGCACGACTATTGAACTTGATTCTTCACTGGTAAACACAGAGGCAAAGAATGTGTTTAATACCTCTGCTTTTTCCTTATCTCCAATAATCTGCCTGCCCATCTCACACTGAAAGGGTCCTATATTTTCTTTTCTCATTTTTTTGTTATTAAGGTACTTAAAGAACTTTTTAGGGTTGATCTTACTTTCTATTGCAATCCTTTTTTCATTATCCATTTTTGCAAATGTGATTGCCCTTTTGCAATTTTTGTTACATTCCTTATAATTCTGATACGATGTCTCCTTCCCTTCTAAATGCCTTCCTCTTCTTGTCCATTTCGTCCCCTACCTGTTTATTTAGCCACATTGGTTATGACTTATTTCTTTTATACTTATTACCCAAGGGTATACACTGATAAGTGTGCTTTTCTAACAATGTTTTAAAGACTGCCCATTTATCTTCTACATTTTCCCTGCAAAAACATCATCCCAATATATTACTTATAGATTAGCCCTCAGTTTGTAAAAATCTGCTTTTCTAAAGTTTAGGGTCTTTGTTGAACCCAAGTGATCTGTTTTTTGATCATTTATTTCAAATGAGACCATATTATGATCACTGTTACCCAAATGTTCCAGGACTTTAAAATGTGTTATTACTTCTACATTGTTTGATATTACCAAATCCAGTACTGTCCCTCTCCTGGTTGGTTCCTCAATAATTTGGGTCATAATTTGGGTCATTTGCAGCCATGCTCTTAAGCAGATATGCTTTTAAGTAGATATGTTTAAAGTAGATATGAAGTTTAAAAAGGAAGACTATTGTTCACTGATCTCATATCATCTCTTCTCTTTCATCAGGTAAAAAACTTTTTTCAAATTGTCTGCCTGTCCTGATATCCTCCCCTGCTTTGTATCTAGTTCTATTTAGGTAAAAACATATTTCAAATTGTCTGTCTGTCCTGATATCCTCCCCTGCTGTGTATTTAGTTCTATTTAGGTAAAAACATATTTCAAATTGTCTATCTCCAAATTATCCCCCTGCTGTCTTAATTTAATTCATCTTTCACACTTGTGCAAGACAACACCCATCTTAGAAAAAAACATTTGCTTTAACGTCCCTCACATGTGCTAATTAAGTATGTTGTGCCAGACAGGTGACTTAGTAAAAGTATATAACTAAACTCATAGCAGCCATAGCTGCCTAAAGCCATGCTCTTAAGCAGATATGCTTTTAAGTAGATATGAAGTTTAAAAAGGAAGTTGGAAAAGTGGACAACATCTATTGCTTCTGATCCCTGCATTTGAACTACGCTGGAAAGGAGGATATCATCTATCCCAGACTGCACATCTCAACACTTAACTATTGCTGTGATGCCGCCTTTATTTTTTATATTTGCTATAACCTCACTTATTTTCAAACTATGGACTTCCTTCCACCAGTCTCCTTATGTCTCTAACTCTATTCATATATCTCAATCTCTCCTTTCTTCCCCACTTCTCTGTTCACATGAACTCCTTTCTTACCTGCGCCCTCTGTCACCACACAGCTATACACCCTGCACTAAAACACACCCCTACAAATCATCCTCACACATTCTCTTTCTTTCCATGCTTCTCCTCCTTGCTTCTGGGGATATCTCTCCCAATCCTGGTCCCTGCCTTATTGCCACTTGCTCTCGTCCTCGCCTCCCACATGCAACTTCTACTCCTTCTGGTGTTAACCCCTCCAACCTCATACCCATCCCCTGCCACCCTCCCTCTTCTCTCCCTTTCTCCTGTGCCCTTTGGAATGCTCACTCCCTCTCTAACAAGTTCCTCTATGTGCATGACTTCTTTCTCTCTCACTCCCTGCTACTCTTAGCTATAACTGAGACCTGGCTCACTCAGTCTGACTCTGCTCTGGATGCTGCCCTCTCCTACAGTGGCCTTTCCTTCTCCCACACTCTGTGCCCTGATGGCAGGGGTGGAGGCATGGGGCTCCTGCTCTCCTCTCTCTGCCATTACCGAAACCTTCCTATTCCCCCCTCTCTTGCTTATCCCTCCTTTGAGGTTCACACTGTCCAGATCTTCTCTCCTCTCCCTGTCCATGTCATCTATTGCCAACCTTCCTCTACTCATCCCCCTTCTGCCTTTCTCTCTCACTTTGAATCCTGGTTCTCTTTCTTTCTCTTCTCAGACTCCCCTGTTCTTCTCCTTGGGGACTTCAATTGCCACATTGATGACTCCTCTCTCCCATGGGCTTCTCGCTTTCTTTCTCTAACCTCTTCTTTTGGCCTTCAACAGTGGACTGCAGCCAGCACCCACCAGGATGGCCACTACTTAGACCTGGTTTTCACTAAGAAATTCTCTCTCGCCGATTTCTCTATTTTCCCTTTTCCTCTCTCTGACCATCACCTCATCTCATTCTCTCTATCTCGCTTCTCCCCTTCTCCACCTCCATCTACCCCCCGGTTCTGCAGAAACCTGCGCTCTATTCACTTACCTGACTTTGAGTCCACTTTACACTCCTCCCTCTCCTCTCTCAGCTCTGCTACAGACCCTGACAACCTGGTCAGGAACTACAACTCTGCCTTGTCCTCCTCTCTTGATCTACATGCCCCGCTTTCTCTCTGCCGCACTCGCCCTTCTAACACTAGACCCTGGTTAAATTCCCACATGTGCATGCTGCGTTCTTCCACTCATTCCTCTGAACGCCTTTGGAGGAAATCTCCTACTCTCGCAGACTTCCTTCACTACAAATTTATGCTATCCTGTTTCAACTCTGCCCTCTCGCAAGCTAAACAAGCCTACTTTTCTTCACTAATCAACATGCACAAGTCTAACCCACGCCGACTGTTCTCTGTCTTTGATACTCTGTTCAAACCACCCTCAGCTGCCTCTCCTTCCTCCATCTCCACTCAGGACTTTGCTGACTATTTTAAGGAAAAGGTGGAATCCATACGTCAGAACATCCCCTCTGTCTCTTCCTCCCATCCTACACCTCTTCCTAACTCTCCTCCTGCCGTCCTTGGCTCTTTTTCCACTGTCTCAGAGGAGGATGTGTCGATGTTGATCGCCTCTTCTCCCTCTACCACTTGGCCTCTTGACCCAATTCCCTCCCATCTCCTAAAACCTCTTGCTCCTTCTATAATCCCTACGCTAACACACATTTTTAACTCCTCCCTCTGCTCTGGAACCTTCCCATCCTCCTTTAAACATGCAACAGTCACACCATTACTCAAAAACAGCAAATCTTGACCCTACCTGTCTTCCTAACTATCGACCTGTCTCCCTCCTGCCTTTTGCCTCTAAACTCCTTAAACGTCTTGTATTCTCTCGCTTGCTCCATTTTCTCAACACCTATTCTCTCCTAGACCCTCTACAATCTGGCTTCTGCACTGCTCACTCCACGGAAACAGCCCTCACTAAAATAAATGACGACCCTCCATGCTGCCAAAGACAGAGGTCTTTACAATCTGCTCATATTACTCGACCTCTCTGCAGTATTTGACACCGTGGACCACCCTCTTCTGCTTTACATTCTCCATACTCTTGGTATTCGGAAAAAAGCTCTATCCTGGATCTCATCCTACCTCTCCCATCGTACTTTCAGTGTCTCTTCTGCTAACACCTCCTCCTCCTCTATTGATCTCTCTGTGGGGGTACCCCAGGGCTCTGTCCTGGGACCTCTTCTCTTTTCTCTGTACACACTCTCTCTAGGTGACCTAATAACATCTTTTGGGTTTAATTATCACCTCTCTGCTGAGGAGCAGGCTTACAGTACTTCCTTCCCCCCCCCCCCCCCCCCCACCAGGTGAAAATCTGTGACTTATGATTGTGTGTTGTGTCTGTCTGTGTGTGTGGTGTGATTTAGTGTGTGTGTTGTGCCTGTGTTGGTTGTGATTGAGTGTGTGTTGTGATTGAGTGTATGTGGTTTTTTTGCACACACGCTGCATACATTCACAGCACACTCTCAAAGCACACTGCACACACTCACAGCACACTGCACACACTCACAGCACACGTTCACAGCACACTGCACACTGCACACAGCACACACTCACTCTCAGCACACTCACAGGGGGGGATCGGTGCTGGTAGATGAGAGGCTGTTGGGGGAAGTGCAAGGGGAATGCTGGGGGAAATATGGAGGCTGCCGGCGCCTCACTCCACCTCTTCCCCTCTCATCCCTCCTTCCCCCTCCCCCCACACCTCCATCCACCCCCCCTCCTCATTTCTCCCCCCCTCCTCAATCCTACCCTCCTCCCCTCCTCTCGATCGGGTGCGCGGTTGCCATTTCTTTTTAATTGGCGCGACCCCGGTTATAGCGCGGTCGGATCGGGTAGGCCCCCGATGACCGCACTATAACGGGGCTGAGATGTATTTGTATTTACATTGTATACCGTTTAATAAAGGTTTTTTTTTTTCCTGTGATTGATTACATCAGGCTGGGGGGGCCCGAGAAATTTCATGGGTGAAAAGGGGGGCTCGGCATAAAAAGTTTGCCCACCCCTGGTTTATAGCATATCCCTACAAACATTTTCTTTATACTTTTACCTCCACTGCTAATTTCTATCTACAAGGTCTCTACATTTTCATCATTCCCTTCATAAACATCTTCCCTTATTATAGGCTTTAGATCCGGTTTAACATATAAACATACTCTACCTCCTCTTCTATTTGCTCGATCCTTCCGAAAAAGGGAATAACCCTCTAAATTAACTGCGCCGTCCCTTGCAGCTATTAATTCAAGCTCCCCCATTTTATCTGTCAGGCTTCTTGCATTAGCAAGCATGGATTTAAGTTACTCGTTTTCTAGTATTATCTGTATTTTTTACAAGCATGCATTTCAGTTTTTTTTCAGCCTGTACTATTATCTTATCTGCTCCTTCCTTTCTGTGCCAACTTGGTTAAATCTTTATAAGTTTTCTTTTATAATCTCTATGTACTATTGGTGTCTCACTGCTTGTCAAAATCGCACTTGCCCACATTCTACCTCCAAAACCCCTTGTTTCCTCTTCTATTGTATTTAGTTCGTTATCTGTTTCATTTCCCTCCCCCCTCCATCCTAGTTTAAACTTCATGTGACAATTTTATATAAGCATGTACAATCTCTTACGTGTATTGACCTTCTGCAGGCAAATACTCATCTAGCTGGTATTGGTTTAGTAATAATGTACTTATTCAATTAAAATGTATTTCTTTTAATTTATTCTCATACAGGATGGTACTTTACAATCCTCCATCTTGACACAGAATGCTAAATTTGCCACACCTGCTCTGAGCACTATTATTTGTACAGTTTAAATAAGATCGGAATACCAATCTCTTTAGGAATCTTCATTAGTGCAGGAACTACGAACTTTTATATATCAACCAATGCTTTTTTTAATACAGTATATGCACTCTGCAGTTAGAGCTAGATTACAGTACAGAAATGCCATGTTCTGCTGCAATAGAAAAATGAGATCCTAATCCCAATTACCTATTGTTCATCATACTATTGATCTGCTGTCAGATGAACTGAGTAACGTGTTCTTACTGCAAGCAGCATAGTTGCAGCTAGAAGTCCTTCTCCCTAACAAAATACACTTTCCTCTTGAAATGTAATTACTTTTAAGGCAACTTCAGTTTTATTAAGATATACAAAGAAAACGGCTTGCATCTTTAAAGATTGGAGTTGCTTTGAGATCGGCATACGATATGATGGGAATGCATTCTCTGTTATATTCCTAAACCTTAACTAGTGTTTGTGTTGTTAAAATTAAGTCATATATGATTGTCAATTAATTTTACAAATCAAGTATGCCCAGTCATTCTGGGCCTACGTGCGCAGATCATATTTGTTTTTTTTGTTTTTTTAAATTAAAATGTTAGTGTTATTAAGTAGTACATGCCTTTATAAAAATGTGCATAATATATATGTAGTCTTCAGATATGATGCATAATTCACTGTTTTGAAATGAATTGTGATGCATTGCGTCATGTTGAATAGCTTATTGATATTTGATTAATATATGTGGGGGAAAAAGCCGGAAGTTTCAGTCACAGAAAAAGCTTTGTGGAACTGTGGTTTCATGGCCTTTTTTTTGTGATTGCACGTCCTGTTTTAGATGATTTCAACTGTGTGTTCACCCTGATGAAGGCCCTATTTGTGAGTACAAAACATTGTTTTATGCTGTGATAAAATATCTTTTGATACATACCTGCCATTTGCTGCTTCATTCTTTGCATGGATCTCGGGTTTGTCGATTTGTTTAAAGTTTCACTCATGGATTAGTCCGGAGAGAGGGAGAGATATTTCCCCCAACCCCCAGACCGAAAACGGATTATTATTCCACCATGTGGATTGTCAGTGAGAGAAAGAAAACATTAAAAAAGGTAGATCACCTTTTTTGGGACTGATCCACGGAAATTCAAAGACAAAGAAACCAGACAATCCAAGGTGGATCCAAATTCGCAAAAAAATTCACCCATCTCTAATAATCTGTACTCATCAGTGATCCTGAAATTCTTCAATTGTCAGACTTAATTCTTTTATTATAGTTAGTATTTTTCAATAGAGTATATCGATCGATCATAAAAGCATTTTTGAAGGTCTCCTCAATATCTATTGGGTTGTAGCCTCTATCCAAAAATCTTTTTTGGAGATTCTTTGTCTGCTCCAGAAAGATCTAATCATTGGAATAATTATGTCTAAGCCTGAGGAACTGACCCTTGAGAATTCCTCTCAACAATGATCTGGGGTGACCACTGTCTTCCCTAAGTGTTGCATGATTTCTTCTTGCGAAAAACATCACCCTTGACAAAGCAGCCCGCCCCAGTGAAACATACGTCGGGTAGGTGGGCGCAGTGACATCATGCTGCCAGCACCCCCTTTCTACACGGGGACACTCTCCTGTATTCCAGCCTCTACCTCAGCTAAGTAGCATTGCTATCAACATTGCAAATAAACTTGTATTTCTTCTTGGTAGGAAGCTGGTTGTTACAACATTACCAGTGTTGTAATAGATTGGATTTTCTGTGATTTGATTATCCACTCCCCCATCAGAGCCACAGTGTTTTTATTATCTATTGTATCATTAATTGTTATTAAGGGGCTGTATGAAGGGGTATTTGTGTCTATACTTGTTCTTACTACCAGGTATTTTATCTATGTGTTTCTAATGTCATTTGACCATAACCACAACCCACTGATATCACCCGTAACTATCTTAGGGTGCTTCAGTCTTCTCAAACATAGCAACCTGTTAGTTGTATGTGGTTACACTACATAGGGATTATCATTGTCCCCCCGGAATATTTCTAAGCAATTCCCAGTGTTACACCTGTTTCTCTCCTCATTGTAGGGTGGTTTAAGAGATGTTATTACCATCATAATTCTTTTTTAATATCAGGTAAAAAATACATAAGGTCTCTTAGGGTGTTATAGTAGATCAGTATAGTCCATAGACACTACTCCAAATTAGTTTAATATTTCTCTAGGGTGCATTAATTACGATCACCTTATTGACTGTCCTTTTAATGTGGTCCTAGTTATAGGGATTACTAGGACATTAGAATATCTGTGCTTTAGTTGGTAGGTCATAGTGGTTACCATCCTGCTTTGACAGTATATAGCATCTGTGGTTCTGTTGTCCTTTTCCTGGATTGGCCAATTCGAGCCAATTTGACAAGCGGTTATCTCACGGCATGTGTTTTGAGGTTCAAGGATTTTTATATAACACATCCACCTTCATTTGGTGTATCTTTTACCACCAGGTGGGCTTATGTGTTTTTGTGTTTAGTGTTCCCATTTATTTTATCGGTCCAAGGACCTACTAAATTTGTTGTTTTAATTTAATTCATTGTACTCATGTGTTAGGGATTCTATCACTTCAACCTCTGTATCCTTACAGTTCATTTTTGGACAAAACTTGATTATTATGTGGTAGGCAAGTGCATGTTACAGGGACCTTTTCTCTGAGCCCACTTTCCCCTTTTCCCCCTTCCTTCCCCCCCCCCCCCCTCCCTTCCTCTCTCAGGGGTTCAGCTCAGATATTTCTGTGTTTTCGAAAAACATTTGTCTGAATGTGACCTTTGATGTCAATATATGAAAGAAGATCTAGATATTTTATATAGGGAAAATTATATTCAAGAATAAAACATAAGTTGAATATGTTGTTGTTCAAATATTCTATCAAATGTAATAGTGTGTAAAAAAAAATTTCAAATCATAATCAGATCATCAATATACCTCTTGTAAAAAAACCGATATGTTCCCCAAAAGTGTTAGCCTCACCAAAAATGTGAATGGACTACCATGAACCCATAAATAAATTAGCATATAAAGGAGCAAAAGCAGTCCCCATTGCAGTACTCAATGTCTGTCAATAAAAAGTGTGATTGTGGCATAATAAGAAAGACCTTTAAAGGTCAGAATAATGGAACGTGTACAGCTCATCAGAACTTCAAATACAGCACTTAGCACTCAGTTTCCAAACACTTTTCCAATTGTAAGTATAAATCATTTTTCATTTATAGGAATAGAACAGATCTCAATTCCAACTCGTGGCGGGGATAGAATCAAATCAAATCAAATAAGCTTTATTGGCATGACAAAAGAACATTTCAGTATTGCGAAAGCATTAATAATAGGGGGTAGGATATAATGATTACACAGTACAAGAATAAAAGGGATTAGGGTATAATAATTACACAATACATGGATAACAGTTACACACAGGGATGTGGGGGTTAGTGGGCATCTCTTAGCCTATAACAGGTGCTGATACTGTGTGCAGACTGATAGAATCAGTCTCTTGAACCGTCGCAAAGTATATTGGATTTTTACTTTAAAAACGTTAATACTAGAATAGCGAGGAGAAAATGATACCTCCCGAAAGTCACTGGTGGCATGAACCTCCCAGACTTAAGAAACTGCAATCTCGTATGTCTTCTTAGCCATGTAGGAGGCCTAATCCTGGGGAATTATTACTCATCCAATGTTTTAGAAAAACAATTGGTAAATTCCCTATCCCTAAAAGAAATTCTACATATGAAATGGTGTGATATACCATCTGTGACGGGGTGAATGAACGTCGGCAGCCATATACCTGGCAAACCTATGTTTAGGCTTGCAGTGCAGCAGTGATGAGGTTAAGTTTCAGTTGAGAAGGGCTGCTTAATTAGTCTGACCCCAGCTGCATAATCAAGGTGTTTTAAAAACCCCAGGCTATACACACATGCAAGCTAGCTGGTCAGGAGACAGGACTGAAATACTGAAGAGATTACTGTTATAAGGTCTGTTTTTCAAAGTACATGTGTGATGAACTGTCTGTGTCCAGCATGCAGACGAGAAGCTTCCTTGTTTTCTATGCTGAAGAGAAGCTATTTTGTTTTTGTCTGCTGAAGAGAAGCTATTTTGTTTTTGTATGCTGAAGAGAAGCTATTTTGTTTTTGTGTGCTGTATATTTTTAAGGCTCAATAAAGAAGCCTTATCAAGAGAACTCACGTGTGTGGTTGCATGTACCCTGCAACATATGGTGTCAGAAGTGCCGGGATTTTGAGAGGCCCCTGCAGTTGAAGAGCCACACACACACAAAAATGAGAAAAATTTAAGAATTTTTAAAAGAGTTTCTGTGCGAGCAGACCAGACAGCAGGGACTGTTAATGCAGGAGAAGACAAAACAGCAGGGACTGTTAATGCAGGAGCAGGCCCAACTACTATTGCAGCAGAAAAGCCAGCTCCTAACCCAGCAGCAGGCAGCACAGGATGAGCAGATGGCCAAGCTGCTGACCCAATTCCAGGGGTCTGCCAGTCCAGAACTTGCAAACACACCCCCGGTCCTCCTGAGGAAAATGGCTCTGAACGAGGATCCAGAGGCTTTTCTACTGACATTTGAAAGGGTTGCCGAAGCTCAGGGCTGGGCTGCAGATCGCTGGGCAACTGCTTTGGCCCCGCTCCTCATAGGAGAAGCCCAGGCCTCATATCAGGGCCTCCCTGCAGATCAGGCAATGGACTACCAACAAGTAAAAGCCGCCATACTGAATCGCTTAGGTCTGACCCCAGAGACCTACCGGCAGCAGTTCCGGAACCTGAAGTACACCGCTAAGATGAGACCCCGGGTCCTCGCTAAGCGGTTATTGGACTTGTGTACTCGCTGGATACAACCCGAGGAGCGCACTAAGGAGGCAATTCTTGAGCAAGTGGTGTTGGAACAATTCCTACAGATAATACCCCTTTCCGCACGCTCGTGGGTAAAACGCCATGCTGCTGAAACCCTAGCTTTGGCGGTCCGACTCGTTGAGAACTTCCTTGGGGCTGAGGATCAGGCGAGTGCCCTGGACCAGATGGATCCAACTTCACCAGCACTTGCGGAGACCCAAAGAGTGAGATTGGAACAACGGGGAGACTACAGCCCCTCCATGCGCAACCGCCAAGTGCCACGAAAGGAGCAGTCCTTCCAACAAGGAAGAAGTCAAAACGTAGGGCACCGCCGAGACCCTCATCCCCTTCCTGATGTCGGCTTGTCGCCAAATGAGAGGAACGTCCGAGGATGTCGCCCACAGGACCCACCAGATGCCTGGTCTCCTGTTTCCGATCCAGTGGAGCGCTATCCACGGCCCCCTCCTGCGAGGGAACCCTCTCCATGTTCCGTCTGTGGAGAACCAGGCCACCGGCATGTGGATTGTCCACAGATGGATTGTTCCTTCAGCAGGACCGTCGCCTCGGCCTTCACTGGAGAAAGTTACAAGCCCTGTCTACTTCCAGCCCAGGTTGGGGGAAAAAACATCCAGGCCCTTGTAGATTCAGGCTCTAGGAAAACTCTGGTCTTCCAGGAACTGTTACCGCCTAACGTGTGTTCTTTTGACTCTCCATGGAGTATAGAATGTATACACGGCGATGTAAAACGGTATCCGACGGCCAAAATCCGGCTTCAGGTAAAAGGTCAGGAGGCCTACCTCGAAGTAGGAGTCGCTCCTTGGCACCCTGCCCCCGTTGTGCTCGGCAGGGACTGGCCTTTCTTTTCAGACCTAATGGCTCCAGTCTCTCATGAGGAGCCTTATTCTATGGCTCAGGAGAACCCTGGCAAACTGTTCCCCTTCTCGGCAGATCTTTTTCCCAGTAGACACCAGGTTCCAAAGACTCGGAAGCAAAGATGCTCTGACAAACAGGACTGGTTGCAGAAATCTGGGTCTCAAGGTGACCATTCTAGTAGCCAGAAGTCACAAGTGATGGCTGTGAATGGCCAGAGGGAGGGGAATATGGGCCCTGGAGATTTCCCAGACCTATACCTCCCTGATTTTTGCCAGAGGCAAAGGGAAGACCCAGTCATTGCTAGACAGTATAATAAGGCGGTAAAAATTGATGAGCAGATATTGAATGCACATGGGTGATAGTATTCCCCCATTTTGAATTATCAAACTATATCCTGTATAGGGTGAATAGGCAGACACAAACAGGGGAGGTCACCAGACAGATATTGGTTCCCAAAGCGTTTGTTAAATCTGTGTTCACTCTAGCCCATACTGTCCCTTGGGGTGGTCACCTTGGCAGGGATAAAACATTGGACCATATTTCGTCCCGATTCTATTGGCCAGGGATGCATAGTGATATTGTAAAGTTATGTGTGGCATGTCCGGAGTGCCAGCTAACTAGTCCGAAGGGACAAAAACCAGCCCCTTTGGTTCCTCTACCCTTGGTGTCAGTTCCCTTTGAGAGGATTGGGGTAGACTTGGTAGGGCCTCTAGAACCTCCTGCGAAAGGACACAGGTTTATTCTTGTAATAGTTGATTATGCAACAAGATATCCTGAGGCGTTCCCCCTGAAAACAGTAACGGCGAAGCAAGTAACCAACAAGTTGTTGGTGCTGTTCTCACGGGTTGGACTTCCCCAGGTTATGTTGACAGACCAAGGTACAAGTTTATGGCTAAACTGATGCAGGATGTCTTAAAATTACTAGAGTTCAAGTCTGTTCGGACATCGGTCTACCATCCACAGACTGATGGATTGGTGGAAAGATTTAACCGAACTCTAAAAGGGATGCTGAGGAAATTTGTCAATTCAGAGAAGAGAGCCTGGGTTGAACTTCTCCCTTTTCTGCTGTTTGCAGTGTGGGAAGTTCCCCAGGCCTCCACGGGATTCTCTCCATTTGAACTGCTGTATGGCCGCCAACCCCGGGGTATCCTAGACCTCCTAAAGGAGTCCTGGGAGGAACAGCGGTCCCCTTCTAAGAATACCCTGCAATATGTATAGGACCTTAGGAAGCGCCTAGATGTGGTCGGGCATTTTGCTAGGGAGAATCTTAGATCAGCCCAGGACAGTCAGGAGAGACATTACAATCAAAATGCTCGTATGAGAGTGTTTCACCCAGGAGATAATGTGATGTTGTTGATACCCAGTTGTGAGAGCAAACTCCTAGCCAAATGGCAGGGCCCATTTGAAGTACTCCGCCGCACGGGTGATGTGGATTACGAGATCGCTCAACCAGGGTTCCAGGACGGGTAAACAAATTTACCATGTGAACTTGCTGAAACCCTGGAAGATGCAGCAGTCTCTATTAATCCACCCGATGGAGGAGGAAACGGACTTGGGTCCTCAGCCCCCACGGGAGAACATCGTGGGTGACAATAAAATCCCAATGGGTAAACAGTTGTCCTCTGAACAAAAAGGGGACTTGTTAGAAATAATTACACAATTCCATGATGTTTTTTCTGATTTGCCAGGGCAAACTAATTTAATTTCACATGTGATCGAGACAGCACCTGGGGTAAAAGTACGTACCCGTCCTTATAGGTTGCCTGAAAGTCGTAGGGCCCTGGTAGAGAAGGAGGTACAAGAAATTTTACACTTAGAAGTGATTGAGGAATCATGCAGTGAGTGGTGTAGTCCACTAGTTATGGTCCCTAAAACCGATGGGAAGGTAAGATTTTGTGTGGACCTCCGAAAGGTCAATGCGGTATCCAAGTTTGACGCATATCCGATGCCAAGGGTAGATGAGTTAATTGATGCCCTTGTAACGCGGAATATATTTATCCAAGCTGGACTTAACAAAAGGATACTGGAAAATACATTTAGAGGAAAAGTCCAAGTACAAAACAGCCTTTGCCACTCCCATGGGTTTATACCAGTTTGTGACAATGCCATTAAGACTGCATGGAGCCCCAGCCACATTTCAGAGACTCATGGATAAAGTGCTGAGACCCCATAAGACTTATGCCGCAGCCTACCTAGATGACATTGTCATTTATAGTAAACACTGGCGGGCCCATCTAAATAGGCTGAAAGCGGTCCTCAAATCTCTAAGAGAGGCAGGGCTCACAGCCAACCCTAAGAAATGTGCCTTAGGTAAAGCGGAAACCAAATACTTAGGGTATGCAGTGGGAGGTGGATAAGTAAGGTCACTAGCCGACAAGGTAGATGCCCTGAAAGAATTTCCGACCCCCCAAACAAAAACGCAGGTACTCTCACTGCTGGGTTTAGCCATGTACTATCGGCAGTTCATCCCCAACTACTCGGAAGTTACAGCCCCATTAACGGACCACACAAAAAAAGTGTGCCCCTACACAAGTGGTATGGTCAAGGGAGTGCCAGAGAGCCTTTGAGGACGTAAAAAGGTGTCTATCAGAGGGTCTCATCCTTAGAAGCCCAGACTTTAACAGGCCTTTTGTAGTGCAAACCGATGCATCAGAGATAGGGCTTGGGGCAGTGTTGTCACAACAATTTGAGGGAGTGGAACATCCGATCCTTTTTGTGAGTAGGAAATTGTTCCCGAGGGAAAAAAACTACTAAGTGATTGAGAAGGAGTGCCTCGCAGTAAAGTGGGCAATCGAGGCTTTGAGGCATTACCTGGCAGGAGTCCATTTTACTCTGGTGATGGACCATGCTCCATTGAAGTGGTTAAATTTGTAATAAGGACTCCAATGCTAGATTGACCAGATGGTATATGGCCCTCCAACCCTTCTCATTTGAGATTCAGCACAGGTCTGGAAAAGAAAATGCAAATGCTGACTTCTTTTCTAGAGAAGGGGTGGATGGTCGGGCTTCAGCCATACATGGCCCCAGCCACACACAAACAGGGGAGGAATGTGACAGGGGGAATTAACGTCACCAGCCATATACCTGGCAAACCTATGTTTAGGCTTGCAGTGCAGCAGTGACGAGGTTAAGTTTCAGTTGAGAAGGGCTGCTTAATTAGTCTGACCCCAGCTGCATAATCAAGGTGTTTAAAAAACCCCAGACTGTTCACACATGCAAGCTAGCTGGTCAGGAGACAGGACTGAAATACTGAAGAGATTACTGCTATAAGGTCTTTTTTTCAAAGTACATGTGTGATGAACTGTCTGTGTCCTGCATGCTGAAGAGAAGCTGCCTTTTTTTCTATGCTAAAGAGAAGCTATTTTGTTTTTGTCTGCTGAAGAGAAGCTATTTTGTTTTTGTATGCTGAAGAGAAGCTATTTTGTTTTTGTGTGCTGTATTTTTTTTTTACCAATCTTTTTCCTTTATTGGAAGCTTGCAGCAGAAATACATAAGATAACAAAAATAGAAGCTTGACAGTGAAGTCATAGGCACATGACTGTAATAGGTACAAGACAATCAAATAAACATTTTCTGTTTTTAAAGTAGATAGAGGGATGACGAGGGACGGGGGATAGGTGGGAACGACAAGGAAGAAGAGGGGGAGATGGGAGGGGAGGGGGGGTTATGAACAATAGAGGTTCGGGGGTCTCCAGTCCCACGCACCCAGAGAGGGTCAGTTTTGGGCCAGGATCTGCAGGAGAGATGGGGCTCCCGAGCCAGGCCATGGTTCCCAGGTTTTATAGAATTGGGACATTTTCTGTTTTATCATGGCTGTAAGCCTTTCCATGTTCATGACTGTGTCTATTCTGTTCACAACTGTTCTCCTGGAGGGTGCTTTTATTTGTTTCCAGGCCGCCGCAACTGAGCACCTAGCAGCTGTTAGGATAGAGGTGATCAGCCTGGATAGTGGTGCGGGGAGGTCCTCTAGTGGTTTTCCCAGCACATACGTCAGAGGATCTAAGGGAACTTCCAATCCTAGGGTTTCATAAAGAAGTCTCTGGACTCTGGTCCAGAACTTCTGGATCTCCGGGCATGACCACCAAATGTGGGCCATGTCTCCTGTAGGAGGACATGTGCAGAGGTACGCAAGGGAGACTGTTTAAAGGTGAAATTAAAATAAGGCTTTATTGTGCCTGTCGCTTTAAACACAGCAAAAAAAACAACATATGAGAAATAGTGAGCCAAACAAAACCTGCTTCACTTTGGCATATATGTATCCTTATATTCCAGCCCTTTTGAACTGGGTGGCTACCCAAGCTGTTCATCAGTCCAAGTCATATAGATATATATATATATATATATATATATATATATATATATATATAGACAACAGTCATTGGAAAATAAAGTCTTATCTGTTTGCTGGGTTGCTGCCTTTTCTCCGGGAAATCAGCATCCAGGTTTAGAAGTCTTATTTGTCAGCTCCAGAGATCTGTGTTCTCTCGGTCAGTCTCACCTGGGAGACTCAGGAACTTTTGCTCTGTCTCCTAGTTCAGCTCACCTGTGATCTAAGGAGTCTCACTTCCTGTCTCAGAGGCAGGCTTTTTCTAACACCTCCAATCAACCAGGTGCTGGTCAATTAACCAGCACACTGCTGGATTAGAGGCAAGTTTTCTGAACAGGGTAAGTCCCCTGTTACATACCTCCCCTGTTTGTGGGTAGCTCAGGCTTGCCACGGCCAAAGCCCATCCTTCCACTCTCATTTGACATATCTCTGTGACTTGAATGAGAGTGGATGGAGGAGAATCCTCAGTCCTGCTGGGATTGGAGCCCTTCCTCCAGTTTAGTAGTATCTCCTCCAGAAGGTGCTTGAGATCAGCAATCCTCAGTCGCTCGAGGAGAACTTTTTCCAAGTACAGTCTTTCTACTGACCACATGGTCTTGAGCTTTCCCCTGTATCGGGCACTCCTCTTTTTGTAGGCAGACTGTATGGCGACAGTCGCAGAGCGCCTATGCAAATCGCTCTTTCTCCACTTTAGCACCAAATGTCCATTTCCTGGTATCACAAGAGCGCCCAAGGACAGCCACTTGAGCCCTCAGTTCTTGAAGCTGTTTTCCTGCACTTTTCCCATTCAATGTAGTCGCCAGTTCAGCTTCTTTGGGATTGAGTTGCGATTCCAGCTCCATTTCCAGAGAATGTCCTATCTTTTCAGCTTCCTCAGCTAAGGATTCTTCTGGCTTTGATTCTGCACTCCTACCTCTGTTTGTTGCCCGTTAGGCGGCTGCAGGTTTGGATAGTGCTTTCTTAGGTGGCTCAAACTTCGTAATCTTGTTTTGAAGGTGAGTGGTATCCCAGGCTCTCACTGTACCCTTGTCCTCACGTGCCCTAATTACTGTGGGATACCGATGCTTGGGCAGAGCTAATAACTTTTCCCGTATTGGAGGCCATTCTCCTTTCAGGGTCTTTATTTCTTCCCTGTGCTTTCTCTGAGCTTGCTTCCACCTATCATTCATTATTATGTGGAGCACTGTGAACTTCTTCGCTTGGGCCGCAGATACTCATCTCAGTTTCTGGACCTTTATGCGCTCCCTCTTGTACCGAGTCACCTGGCCTCTAAGCTTAGCCTCTAGCGATGCTTTGGTGATGGTCAGGGTAGCCTTCAGTTTATCCTGCTGCTTTGCGAGGACGCACTGGGTAATCAGACGTTCCTGCAGCAGTTGTATTTCCTTAGCAGCCTGCAGATTTTCTTCCTGCAGAGTTCGCTGCTTCTCCTCGACATTCTGGAGGTGTGTACGCAGACCTTGCAGTTGGTTCTGCAGTCGGTGCTCTGCTTCAAATTTTTCATCTTCCAACCGGTTCTTTATTTTTTCCAGCTCGTGCAGCTTTTCATTCTTCCCATTGACGTGGTTTGTCAACTCCGAATTTTCTTTTTTTAATCTTACATTTTCTCCTTTTTCAGTCTTTGTACTATGCAGGGCCTCCTTGCAGTCCACCTTCCATTTTTGCACATCTGCTTGGAGGCGGGCTGTCTCCTGGCGTAAGACTTCCATCTCCAGGTTTAGGTTCTGAAGCTCCTTCTGAGAGACTTTGAGATCTAAGTTAAGATGGAGGATAGTTTTCTTTGACATGTCCAGCTCCTCAGTGAGACTGTGAAGTTCCTTTCTGGAGACTTCCAGTTCTGTGCGGCAGCTGTTGATCTCATGATGTGAGGCATCCAGTGCTCTGCGGAGTGTATGAACCTCTTTCTGAGATACGTCCACCTCTGTCTGGACACTGTTGACCTCCTATTGTGAGGAATTCAGCTCTACGCGAAGAGTGTGAACCTTTTGCTGAAAGACTGTCATCTGCTTCAGTGCCTCCTCATACTTCCGCTTCAGCTTAGCCATCATTTTATCAGATTTGCTCTGCTTTTCATCCATGGCAGAAATAGTAGCATTGCAGTATCTAGCTCAGTCTTGAGATCGTCCAATTCTGTCCTGGCCAAAGAGTAAATTGTGAGCACATCTTTCTGTAGCTTCACGTTATTTTTCTGTAGCTCTGTGTAACCATCTTTCTTTTGTTTCAATTGTTCACGGAGCATATCACAGTCATGCCTGGCATTTTTCAGGGCATCTTCAGGGCTGGTCAAGGGATCGACACTCACTGATTCCGTCTACGCTTACCTGGAATGGTTGGTTGAGGGTTCCTCACTGTTGGCACCGGACAGACACTTCTTTGGGGTACCCGACTTCTGCCTTGGGCCATCTGGATATTCGGTTAACCGCGGGACGTATTCCCCATTTTCTCTAGGCTGCAGGGCAACTCGGTCCCCCTTTTCCTCCACAGGAACTGCGGACGTTTCTTTTCCTTCCACGGTAATTGAAGACCCACTTTTCTTTTCTTTTTTCCGCCTTTTTGTTTTGGATGACTCCGTCCCATCAGGAATACTGGGGTCTCCTTCTTTATTTGATACTTCAGCAGCTTCATTATATACACCAGGCTTTTCTTGCAGTTGCTGTAGCTGACAGAAATATTGGGTGATCTGCTTCTCCCGCTCTTTCTCTTGTCGACCATATTCGTCATCATAGAGAGCGGTCTTTTCTGTTCGTGCCGAGTTCAGGCACCCCCACCATTCTTGGGGTGTTTTGTGGGTGTGACTCGGTTCGGGTTCCCCGTAAGAGATGTCTTCCTCTTTATTGGACTGAAAGGGTCACTCTTCCTTGGGGTAGGGTTCATTACAGGAACGCTGCATCTTGTCCTCCATTTTGGCGCTCAGATGTAGTTTTCTTCCTGACCTCAGGAGGCGCTATTGCAGCTGTTGCCACTGTATTTGCTAGAACCCCCAATTGTGGTAGTCTTACAGGTGGGCATATTTTGCTTGTAGAGGTCGTGGCTCTCACAGGCATCTCTGTAGACTTTTCTTTTTCTTGGGTAAGTTTTACAATATCAGCAATACTGTGCATGCATTCTCTCTCTTTAGGTATACTGGATGTGCAGTTGCTAGGTAAAAACTTCTATTTGCCTTACACCATTTACTTGCTAGGTGCAATACCCTCCGCTTCAGCCCAATAATGTGGTTTTCTGCTTGAGTTCAGTAATGTTCAGTCTCAACTTTGGGTATTATGGCATTCACTCTTCACACTTTGGGATACCTTTTACACAGCTCAGCAATTCCTTTTTCCCCAGTAGGGCAATTTTACCCTCAGCACTTGTTTACTGAAAATTCCCCTGCTTCATGTGACAGGGAGGAAAGGGTTAATACCCGATTTGCCATGCATTACTGTTGTTGCCCTCTCCCCGCCATTTTTATTCCTCATGTGCAGGCCATTCCCTGTCTGCGAGGGTAAAAGACAAGATGCATTGCTTGCCATACCCTCTAACCAACACATGATAGAAGATCTTAAATGTAAGGCAGGAGGTATTTTTTTGTAAGTCTAAGCAGGAATTACTTGGACATCCCGCTGTGATATGGGTAAATGAGCTTCGATATTTTTATGACCAAGCCTGAAATGGTTGTAATTATTTTTATGATGGAGCCTCAAAAGGCTCCCACAGATTTAGAGTCCCCCTGTCTAAAAGAGTGTCAATTATGACAATACCCAGAGGCCCATAATATATACAATACTGGCATACTGATGCACAGCAGATGTCAGGCTAGTGACACCTCTAAGTCAGAGACCAGACACAGTGGCCCCAAGAAATGGGTGTAGCCCAGGTATGCTAAATGGCATGGGCGTCAACCTGACCCATGCGCCCTGCCCACCGGACACCCCTTTTGACCGGTCTTATGAACTGTGGGTCACTTGGCTATTCGTGGGTTTTTTTGTTCCCACGAGGGGATTGGATCCACATATTAGAGATAGCTTTGGCCAGTCTATAACTGTGGCCTCCCAGGTATTTCCCAGTGTGATTCCTGAATTTTAATCCATGATGTAAAGATGCAAGACTTTGTTCCAGTACAGCAGCAACCAGTCCAGAAGTGAAGGGGTTAACAACCACATAACCACAGGACTTTTAAAACCAAGGCTGCATTTCTTGCACTGGCAAGCAAAGGACAATTTCTTTCGTTCCAAGGACAATTTCTTCCATTTCCATATCCCAGTGCGTGCTGTTTTAAGTGTATTCTGCAGATGACGTGTGTTTGTCTATTAAGGAAATAAATCACAATTTATTTTGCAACTTGTTCTGTTCAATCAAGTACCCAGAAATATAAATGTGTTGATAAAAGTTGATGTCACCGTGACACTTCAGCACAGTCTTGCATCAATTTTCACACTTTTCTGCATATACTCCATTCACAACTGGTAGTCCTATGCAGTGTGGCAGCCTTTACTTGCAGAATCAGTACCGCTTGTGTGTCACCATCTGTATTCACTGCTTCAGCGAGACATTTGAAAACAACAAACGCCTGTCCCTTTTAAGGGCTAACTTACTTCTTGAACCCTGACTACAGCTGGAAGGAAAAACCCCTATTTCAATGACCATATTACCCTTTATTTGTGATAGGTAAATAAAGTTTACCTGCTTCAGCACAGTCTCTCTCTCTCTCCTCTTGGAATCGGGGAAAAGAGTCCATCTGTGGTTTTGTAAGTTTCAGTGCAGTGTAGATTTCCTGTCTGGGTGTCTCCCTTTAACTCTGGTCTCTGCTGCATGAGATTCTTTGATTTATGTTGCTAAGGCTGTTTGTAGGCAAAAAGCACAAAAAAATTTCACAGGCAATCTCCGGGCCCCTTTTAACTTCAAGGACCACCTCAATCCCGATTCTGACACCATATGTAGGAGGACATGTGCAGAGGTACGCAGGGGAGACTGTTTTAAGGTGAAATTAAAGTAAGGCTTTATTGTGCCTGTCGCTTTAAACACAGCAAAAAAACAACATATTTGAAATAGTGAGCCAAACAAAACCTGCTCCACTTTGGCATATATGTATCCTTATATTCCAGCCCTTTTTAACTGGGTGGCTACCCAAGCTGTTCATCAGTCCAAGTCATATAGATATATATATATAGACAACAGTCATTGGAAAATAAAGTCTTATCTGTTTGCTGGGTTGCTGCCTTTTCTCCGGGTAATCAGCATCCAGGTTTAGAAGTCTTATTTGTCAGCTCCAGAGATCTGTGTTCTCTAGGTAAGTCTCACCTGGGAGACACAGGAACCTCTGGTCTGTCTCCTAGTTCAGCTCACCTGTGAGCTAAGGAGTCTCACTTCCTGTCTCAGAGGCAGGCTTTTTCTAACACCTCCAATCAACCAGGTGCTGGTCAATATACCAGCACACTGCAGGATTACAGGCAAGTTTTCTGAACAGGGTAAGTCCCCTGTTACATCTCCCCTTTGACCACATCCCCTCCAGTACAAATCTGGCGTGCCGGGGAAGATCTGGCTCAGTCTGCTCAGGTACCACTGAAATAGGTGTGACAGAGTCACTAACTCAGTAGGCTGGAATAGTGAATGGAGAGACCCTGCAGCCAGTTCACAGAGTGTTAATCTCCTCAGACAGAAAGAAGCACACCTGCAGCCTAATTAAGCAGGAGGCCTGAGAGACTGCAGGCTTAAAAGCAGGAAGTGACACACACACAGAGAGCTTGTTTTTCCACAGGAAGGTGGAGAGAACTCTCAAGGCTAGGAAGCCGTTGCTGTTGCTCTGGTCCCCCAGTCCTGCGAGGAGCTAGGCTGCTGGGACCAGCTGGGACCCCAACCCAGGATAAAGATCAAGATCGCTGCGAGGCTGGACATGGCCTGCTCCCCGGAACCGTGTTCCTGTTGCTACTGGAGCGGCAAAACAGATAAGACTTTATTCTTAGACGTATCGTTATCCTTTGTATAGCATGTTTGGGCATGACCAGATTAGTTGGCTGTCCTGTTAGTAAGGGCTCAAGAAGTGAGTTAGTGTCCCTAATGGGACTAGGCTTTAATTTTCAAGAAAGAAGTTTCTTAAAGGGACAGTGCACCCGTACTTTATTTTGGTTGTGGCTAATAAACCACTATAGTCGAACGTTTCCCATCGTGTCTAGCATCTTACTGACCCCGCCGCGAAGCCGTCCTGCCACAGGTGGTGTCAGAAGTAGGATGCTACGCCTCTGGGGGTCAGTAGATGAAGATGTGTTGAGACACTGAACTCAAGGGGGAAAAAAATGATTTTTTGCTGAAGCATGGAAGTTACAGCTAGCAAGCGCTGAGTGTAAATTTTGCCCCGTCGGGTATGAAAGGATTGCTGTGTAAAGCTAATGCCTTTTGCTGAAGTGAGTGAATTTGCAGCTAGCAAGTGCTGTGAGGTAAAGTTTGCCCTGTCTGGTAAAAAGAAAATTTGAAAATGGATTTTGGCATAGATGTTGCCCTAAGAAGAACCCAGAAGGTTCATAGATTGTAAAACACCTACAACTTACGTGTGTTGTGCAAAGTCTGCCTCATCGGGTGTGAAAAAAACGGGATTTTAAAATTGGCGCCGTCATGTGTCAGTTTTGCAATGTACATAACCATACAAAACAGTGTCCCTTCAGGCCACATGATGATTATGATGACGATGCATATGTGGCCCCGGGAAGAGAGACGTACCCGCAGATGAAAGCTGCAAAAGTGTCCAGTGTGTGTGTGCCCAGTACCACTGATGTCTCTGGAACTAATAAAACAAAGAGAAAGAAGAAAAATAAAAATATATTTCAAGTCACAGAGGAAGTGACCGAACCACTTGAGCCTGCGATATCAGGACAACAGGCGTCAGCAAGCCACCGAGATGTGCTGCAGACCGGAGTGATGGGCAGAATTGTAGGTGGAAAGGAAAAGGAGGAGCAAAGGGAAGCTGAATCCTTGATCCAGGGAAAAGAGGCCTTAATTTCTGCACTCCAAACTGCCCAGTGTGATTATGATGTCTTGCAGGAAAAATTGAATAGGGAGCGAGAAGCTAATGCCGAGGTACAGAGGTGTATACTCCCAGCTATACAAGAGTATGCGGCATTAAAGAAAACAGAGCATCTCTTGCGGAGTGAGTTGGAGGAGCTGACGACAAGTTTGAATAAGGCCAACACCGCAATTGCTAACATGGAATCAGAGAGAACAAGTCCTGACTGGAGACTATGCTATCAGATGTCCCAGAGAGATGTGCAAAACTTCATCAAAGACTTAGAAGTTTCTCACCAAGAAGCTAGCACGCTCAAAACAGAGCTGGAGCTCTCATGTCAGGAGGGCCACAGTCTAAACACAGAGCTGGGTATGTTGAAGGAAACCCATGAGAATGCCCTGAGGGATTTAGAGACTGTAAAGAAGGAGAATGTAAGTCTGACGCAGAAAAATTCAGACTTGACTGATCAAATCAGTAAAGGTGATAAGAAGCTCCACCAAGCAGGAAAAGTGGAGAAGAAATTGATCCAGGAAAAGCTAGAGGTGCAGGAAGCACTGCAGAATACAGAGAAGATGCAACGTGTCTCCCTGCAGCAGCACACACAGGCAACACACTTATGGCAGAGCCAGCTGCAAGAGCTACATGCAAGTCTGCAAGCAGCCAAGGAGAAGCAGCGAGTGCTACTGGAATGGCTGAGTACCCAGTATGTCCCCACAGAACAGCATGAGGAACTGAGGCCCACGCTGTACGCCACAAGAGCATCGCTAGGGGCAGAGCTGGGTACTTTGAAGAAAGCCAAGGAAACGGTCCTAAGGGATATAGAGACTGTGAAAATGGAGAATATAAATCTGAAGGAAGAGGTTTTAAACCTGACTGGTCAGGTCAGTGATGGGACTGAGAAGCTTCACCAAGCGCAGAAAGTAAAGACACAATTGGCGCAAGAAAAAAATGAAGTACAGGCTGCTCTGCAGAATGCAGAGAAAATGCTGGAAAAAGAATGCCTCGCCCTGGAGCAGCTGAAGATCACGTTGAGCGCCACAAGAGCATCGCTGGAGGCGGAGCTTAGAAGCCAGGTGACTCTGTGTGAGAGGGAACATAAGAAGGTCCAAAGACTGGAGCAAGAGCTGGAGAAGCAGAGAGGCAACTCCATCTCCATGAGTCAGTATGCCAAGGAGAAAGAAGCCTGGAAGACAGAAGCAACAGCGATACTGGCGACAAAACTGCAGGGCTCCAAAAGATGAAGGAGGAGCTGACGCAAGCCCAGAGCAAGCACCAGGAAGAGGTGAGGACCCTGAGAGGGGATTTTCAGGATCAAATTGAAGAGCTGCAAACGCAGGTTGCTGAGCACAAGATACAGCTCGCCGAGCGGGAGAAGGTGACCGTCCGACAGGTGGCTTGCCTGTCATTGCGCTATGAAACCGAGATGGCTGATACCCGCAAGCTTCTGGACCACACGTCCAATGAGATGGCCCGACTGCAGCTGGAGCTGGACAAGGTCCGGGAGGAGCACTGGCAGTGACAGGTCAGAAATAGAGCGAAAGAAACAGACAAGACATGCGCTGAACCAGCTAGGAGATGTGGAATCGCGACTCGACGCCAAAGAAGATGAACTGGCAGCTGCACTGAGTGAAAAAAGAAATGCAAAAGGACAGCTTCATGACCTGAGGAAGGACCTGGAGTCTGAGCATGCTGGCCGCAAGATGGCAGAGAAACAAAAGCGTGACCTGGATGAGATACTCGAGGCTCTGAAGACTGAGCAGGATGCTACGTTGGACTCTAATGCTGCCCAGCAGGAGATTCCTCAGCTGAAGTTGGAGAAAGAGGTTACAACCCTAAGACAGACCCTTGGGTCACAGAAGCAGTCCATGGGAAAAAGGGTGGTAGAGATAAAGCAAGTGAGGCGCACCAGGAAGCGTGACTGCAATACTGTTGCAGTGTTACAGTCTACTTTTCACAAGGCACGG
This sequence comes from Ascaphus truei, assembly GCF_040206685.1. Classification (NCBI taxonomy): domain Eukaryota; kingdom Metazoa; phylum Chordata; class Amphibia; order Anura; family Ascaphidae; genus Ascaphus; species Ascaphus truei. The sequence goes on from NC_134485.1 coordinate 160,795,249, forward strand.
GATGGGAAGACCAAGGTGCTATGTAGTAGCACAGTAAGAAGCCATTTGTACTATGGGACCCATAGTGGTTTCCTTGCAAGGAAAGCAGCCGCTGTGAAGAGACAGTCGAGAATGGGACTAAAGAGTGTCCATGTTTGTAAGATGAGAAAGACCTCACAGTTTGTTCAGCAACACTCCCAACGGAGTAAGTTAAGGGGACAAGAAAGACAGGCCCAAGCCTTCGAGTCTGCCGACTGTAAAAGAGAGGCATCATGGGGTGAACTTGGGGTTAAAAAGACCCCCATCCAATTTGAAGCTCTGAAGATAAATGATGTGAAACCCAACACTGAAGGTATGCTGATGGAAAAAGGTCCAAAACCCATCACCGCTAAAGCGGAGGTGCTGTCTTCACAGGAAAAGGCCAAACAGTCACTGGCAAGAGTATGCAATGAGCTGACCGAAGTCAAGGCTCTTCTACAGGGTGAAGGAGTCTCTGAACACAAGGAGATAGTGAGGTACCAGTCCTCAGGCCCAGATGGCCTGGTAATTACCCCAAAAAGAAAATGCCTAAATTGGAAGGCAAGAAAAAAAAAAGGGGGGAGGGAAGGGCCGACGTCAGACATTTTCGGCAAAGATGCTGGTGCATGGGAATGGTGCACGGGCCGCTCCACAGGACAATGTTTCGCTGGGGAGAGGGATATGTGACAGAGTCACTAACTCAGTAGGCTGGAATAGTGAATGGAGAGACGCTGCAGCCAGTTCACAGAGTGTTAATCTCCTCAGACAGAAAGAAGCACACCTGCAGCCTAATTAAGCAGGAGGCCTGAGAGACTGCAGGTTTAAAAGCAGGAAGTGACACACACACAGAGAGCTTGTTTTTCCACAGGAAGGTGGAGAGAACTCTCCCGGCTAGGAAGCCGTTGCTGTTGCTCTGGTCCCCCAGTCCTGCGAGGAGCTAGGCTGCTGGGACCAGCTGGGACCCCAACCCAGGATAAAGATCAAGATCGCTGCGAGGCTGGACATAGCCTGCTCCCCGGAACCGTGTTCCTGTTGCTACTGGAGCGGCAAAACAGATAAGACTTTATTCTTATACGTATCGTTATCCTTTGTATAGCAGGTTTTGGGCATGACCAGATTAGTTGGCTGTCCTGTTAGTAAGGGTTCAAGAAGTGAGTTAGTGTCCCTAACGGGACTAGGCTTTAATTTTCAAGAAAGTAGTTTCTTAAAGGGACAGTGCACCCGTACTTTATTTTGGTTGTGGCTAATAAACCACTATAGTTGAACGTTTCCCATCGTGTCTAGCGTCTTACTGACCCCGCCGCGAGGCCGTCCTGCCACATAGGATTTTTTAGATATATTATTTTGTTATGGAGCAAATCGAAGTTTTGGTAGCTGCTTCCCAGACATCCTCCCAGTTTTCAAGGTCCATTTGCAGGTTTAGGTCAGCGTTCCATTTTTGCATGTAGGAGTGGGACCGGGGGGGGGGGGGAGACGACTCGATCCCTCTGTATATCTTGGAAATTAGTCCTCTCTGGTATTCGCCTTTGAGGCAGAGAGATTCGAATTTGGTCCGGGGGGAAATTTTGAGTTTTGGGATAGAGCTCGAAGGAAATGCCTTATTTGTACAAATTTAAAGAGATGGAGGTCGGGGGAGGAATATTTAGTTTGGAGCTCCTGGAAGGACAGAACTTCCTCATTCTTCAGCAGGTCTGCATCCATTCTAATATCTAGGTCCTGAAATTTACCAAATTGATTACGAGAGCACCCAGGCGGGAATTCTGGGTTTCCGAAAATGGGGGTGAGTTGGGAGGGGGATGAAGATAGGCCATATTTCCCTTTGTTTTTAGTCCAGATGGACCATGTGCATCTCATTGCTCCAAGTTCAAATTTCTGGGGCCTCTTTTCTTTGTATGCCTGGGACCATAGGATTACTAGGAGCGGGGTGGGGGATGCGTGGTAAGATTCTATTGCCAGCCAACAGTTGGAAGTCGGGAGATTATTCCAGACAACCGCCTGGCGCAGTTGAGCTGCTTGATAATATCTGATCACGTCAGGAGCCCCCAGACCCCCTCTTGTCTTTGAGGACAGTATGATCGACCTCGGGGCCCTAGTTTTACGTTGTTTCCAAATAAATCGGAGAATATGAGACTGTATGTTTCTTAATTCTGATAGCGGTACAGGAACTGGGAGGGTTTGGAAAAAATAAAGTAGGCGGGGGAGGATATTCATTTTAGAGGAAACGATTCTACCAAACCAGGAGATTTGTTGGTTATTCCATGAGTCTAGGTCTCTGTAAATTTGGTCAAATAGAGGCGGATAGTTAGTTTGGTACAGAGATTTATAAGAATTAGTTATTTTATTCCTAAATACTTTATGTGGGAGGTGTTCCATCTATATTTATAGTTTGACTGTTGTAGTCTCCATATAGGTTCTGGGAGGGAGAGATTAAGCGCTTCCGATTTGTCCATATTGACCTTATAATCGGAAACCTGGCTAAATTGATCTAATAGTTTTTGTAGGTTGGGGAGGGAAATATGTGGGTCGGCGAGAGTCAAGATTACGTCATCTGCGAAGAGGGAGATTTTATATTCTGTGTCTGCAATTGGGATACCTTTGATGCTTGGTTCGGCTCTGATTTGGGCCGCTAGTGGCTCAATTGAGATAGCAAATAGTAGCGGGGATAGAGGGCAGCCTTGCCTGGTTCCATTTTTTATTGGGATTGGGTTTAACTGTCCGCCTGGGAGTTTAAGATATGCTGTGGAGTTTTGGTAGAGGGCGCGGACTCCCTCGAGAAAAGGGCCTGTAAAGCCGAATTTAAGCATAGTTTGGTTGAGAAAGGACCATTTGATCCGATCAAATGCCTTTTCGGCGTCAAGGCTTAATATCATGGCTTGGAGTTTGTTGAGATGCACATGGTCAATTATATCAATCATTTCGCAGGTGTTGTCAGAGGCCTGTCTTCCTGACACAAAGCCCACTTGGTCTATATGAATAAGTCTGGGGAGAATCGGGTTTAGTCTGTTTGCTAGAATCTTGCTGAAGAGTTTAAGGTCTGTATTAAGTAGGGAGATCGGTCTGTAACTACCGCATTGTAGCGGGTCCCTTCCTTCCTTGTGGATGATAGCAAGGTTGGCGGCCGAGATTGTGCCTGGGATCGGTTCACAATCTAAAAAGGAGTTGAACATGTCTAGTAGGTAGGGGGAGAGAGTTGCTGTAAATGTTTTGTAGTAGGCATTGGAGAAGCCATCTAGCCCTGGTGTCTTGGCTAGTTTGAGGGAGCTTATGGCTTGGGTTAATTCCTCTTGTGAGATTTTTTGGTTTAAATTCTCAAACTCCTCCGTTGTCAGGGAGGGTAAGTTGCACTGGGCCAGATATTGCGAGGCTATTTTGGTGCTATCTTGCCCTTGGCTTGGGGGGTGAAGGTTGTAGAGATCCTCATAGAATTTAGCAAACTCCTAAGCAATTTCTTTTTCTATATAGGATATCTGACCGCTCTTGGTGCGGATCTTCGTGATATGGGATTTGGCTTTTATGCCTCCACGTTTTGTGGCCAGTAGCCTATCTGCTTTGTTGCCATTGTCATAGAACCTTTGGTTGGTCCATTTTAACGCTCTCTCTACCTCTTCGAGCTGGGATTGTTTCAGCTCCGATCTTGTTTTGTCGAGTGTTCTATATAATTTTTTGGAGGGGGAATTTTTATGTTGCTGCTCAAGGGCCAGGATCTTATCTGTTAACTCTTTTTGTGTTTTGAGTTTCATTTTTTTCTTATGGTAGGCTAGTGAGATAAGGTCCCCTCTTACTGTGGCTTTATATGCTTCCCACAGCATTGCTGATGCTGAGACGGATCCACTATTTATTTCGAAAAATTAGGCTAATGTTTGTCTAATTGACTTAACTATTTTCGGGTCGTTAAGGAGAGTGTCATTTAGCTTCCATTTTTATGTGGAGCTTTTTACGAAGGGCAGAGAGAGGGTTAATTCGACAGGGGCATGATCTGACCATGTGATTGGGCCTATGTTGGAGTGGGAGGATGCCTAGAGAACATTATTGGGGCCCAGAAAGTAGTCAATCCGCGAATAAGACTGATGAGGAGCTGAGAAGAACGTGTAGTCCCTCTGACCTAGGTGCTGGGTCCTCCATATATCCACGAGGGAGAAACTTTGTAAAATTTCTCTGAATTTTTTGGCCTTTTTCTGGGTTTGGGCAATATGGGGGGTTGTAGGTAATGTGGATTTGTCTTGGTCTGGGGAAAGGACCATATTAAAATCGCCGGCCACGAGTAGTGAGGATAGAGAAGTCGAGTAATTTTTGGAGGAATTGAACTTGGTTTTCGTTAGGGGCATATACATTAATGATGGAGATAGGGAATCCCGACAGGGTGCCCTGTAGGACCAGGTACCTCCCTTCAGGGTCTCGTGTTATTTTTGTCGGGGCGAAAGGGACATTGTTTCTTATCAGAACGGCAACTCCTCTTTTCTTATTGGGGGAGGATGCAAAGAAATTTGGGGAAAGGCGTTCTTGAACGTATTATGGGGCTCAGAAGAGTTAAAGTGGGTTTCTTGGATGCAGACAATGTCTCCCTTGGTTTTTTTAAGTTCTTGGAGTGCTTGTTTTCGTTTCCTGACTAAGTTAAGACCTTTCACATTGAGGGAGATAATTTTAATTGACGACATTAGATAAATATTTTGTTCCCAGAGTTAAAAACTCTAGTCCCCGTTTGGATCCCATGACGGGGGGATGTGGGCCCTCTGTGGGGGGGATCTGGGGGGGCTCGTTTAGGACCTGATGGGACCCAGAAGGGTCGGGGCGACCGGAAAGTGGGAGTGTGAGTGGGGGGGAGGGTGGGGGGGAGGTGGGAGGACACATGGGGAGAGAAGGAATGCGGGCTTTCAGGGAGCCCAAGAGAGGTTTCCTTGGTCACCGTAGTGATAAAGGAAGGGGGGTCCAAAACCCCTGGAGAGCTTCTCGGGGCGCCAAACATGGGGCGAGACCGGGAATAGAGGTCCAGCACCTTCCTAGTTTGATGCGGATAGAGAATCTGCATACAGCAAGGGGGGGGGGGTAACGCAGCAAATATGGAAACATACCTAAACATTAATATCGTTGAGATGGGAACTGTTGGGGGGTTAGGTGGGGGGGAGGGCAGGGGTCCTGTAGAGGGGGAATATGTAGGGGGGGAGGAAACCCGGGACATTGGGTAGTTAACCAACTTAGAACGGATCAACAGTAAACCTTCTGTTTGAGACCTATAAGGATCTTTGGGAGGGAGGGAGTGGGATAGGGGGGGGAAATATAACCATCAGCGAAATAGGAAAATACAATACAGATAAATACAAATAAAAGAGCATATGCGAGTATTTACAATTGGTATTATCCAGATTTGAATAGTTGCTGACCTCGATTGAGGGTTCTCGTGCGGCTCCAGTTATATTCTTCGTTGGGGGGGGCATGGGGTGTAGGGGGAGGGAGGTAGTGACCTCTCACCATAATCAAGTCAGGGGTGAGATATTGCGGGGGGGGTATCAACTCTATTTCACAACATTTCCCCCCAAAATATTTGATATCGTGTAGGGGAGGGGGAGTGGGGGGGAGGGAGGGGGGCATGGGGATGTCCTCTGTTGCCTGCGTAGGGGGGGGGCAGGGGGAGGGAGGTGGATGTGTGACTGGAGCCGGGCACCGAGACCGGAGGAGTGTATCAAGTCGGCGTGGGGACAAGCAGCTGGCAAGGCTGAGAGAGAGGCAGCGATCGGTGGACATGAAACCCGGTGGGGAAGGAGATGGGGAGGAGGGAGAGAGGGGGGGAGGGGGAGGGCGGGGGGATGGGAGAGGGTGAGGGGATGGGGGAGGGAGGGGGGGTAGGTAGGCTGGGGGGGCTGGGGGGGGGCTGGTTGGGTTTGGGGAAGGGGACACAGGGTAAGGTGAACCGATACATTTGCAGACATTTACAATGTGAGAGAGATAAGTCTTTGCATTTTTGTTAAGTGCTGGAGGTCATGAGGGCAGTTAGGCCTGAGCCCTTTTTAAGCCGTACATATAAAACAATATTAGGAGAGAGCAGTGTAGACAAAGTATTTCTTCCTCACTTTTAGTGGGGGGGGTTCTGGGGGGCGTAGGGGATCCTAGGGTGTGGTGGGGGAGGAAGGGGAGGGGGTGGTGGAGGGGGAGAGGGGTGGGGGGGAAGGGGAGGGTGGTGGAGGGGAATGGGGGGAGGGGGGAAGGGGATAGGAGGGAGGGGGTGGGAAATGGAGCGGGGGGAGTGGGAGAGGGGTAGCATATATATCCTGGAATGGGAGGATGAGATTGCAAGAGATTGCAAGAGTCCAAAACAAACATACAACCTGGCCGATGGAGTTCTTTATAGTGGGGCCGCAGGTTAATTGTCCATAGAATAGGGGCGCTTCTGGGCAGAGCGGGGCTCTGGAGACGATCCGAGGCGGCGGCAGAGGGCCTTGCCACGATACAATTTATCCTGCGGCGTACCGGAAACCTTGGGCAAAATCCGTCAGTTAGGTGGCAGCAGGTATGATCCGACGGGGATCCGCTGCAGAGGTGGCTCCGGTCAAGCAGAAGTTCCTCTCAGGAGAGCTGGGTCTTGCAGGTAAGTGGGGGGGCTTTGTGAGAGAGGGGTGGGTTGAGGGTGGGGAGTCAGGGTAAATTGCGAGGGGGCCGTGGCGTGGGAGGTTTGGGGGAGAGCAGCTAGGGCCAGGGACAGAGAAATGGGGGTCAAGGGGGCCCGAGGGGGGGAGGGGAGGGGATAGTGCGCCTCCTGTAGGGATCGGTCGGCCACTCTCCCCTCTCGATAATTGTTTAAAAAAAAAAAAAACATAGACAACTAGCTCCTCAGACACATATTCCTCCACTCAATAATGCTGTAATCCCTAAAGATAATTAAATATAATTGAGATTAGTAGATAGTTATCTTTAAATAACTTTGAATAACTAATTCACCCCCATGATTTATTAAAATTGACCAATTTATCCAATCTCGTTTACGCATTTCTATCTATCCAAGTGATATAGTATATCCATAGATAATTTAAAGCCATAACTCTTCAAATATAACTCACTATACGTGAACATTTGGAAAGCTTGAAAAAATTGTAACATATAATTAAACAAGATGTATACAGGCCATCCACACAATTAATTTATTGCATACAGAAACTTGACCCTTGTGGTCAAAGTTATTATTAAATGTGAGGATAGAGTGAAATAGCTACAGTAAACTCACTGTATACAGGCATTTGGAACACTGGAAATAGAATGGTGGCATATAATAGAACGAGGTATATCCTGAGAGTCCTCAGGATATTGCATATAGCATAAAGGAACCTAACCTACTGTGATTAAGGTGGCCTTTATGAGTATAGAATTGAATGGAAAACAAGATCCATATGTATCCTGTCTAGTTTATATCATATAATGAACATTTGTCCAATTCAAGATTATCTACTACATACTGTATACTCATTACAGGAATATAATTTAACTTATGCATAATAACAGCATATAGTCTTGTTCCCTACATAGAGAAGTCACCAAGTCAGAATTTGTTTTCTCCAAATATTAAGTCAATTAAAAAAGTGACTAACGTTCAATTCCACATTCATTCCATCTGGAAAACGTGTTATTAAGGTGAATATCCAATATGCTTATCTACAATTTAGGGCCTTGGCTATGTCCCCTCCCCTCTCTTTTATACTTGTTCTCTAAATTCCGACAAAAGAAAAATTGTCCGTCCTCCTCCCTACATTCTGAGAAATATTTGGAGACAGGGTGTTGAAGGTCCTTCTTCTTGATAAATCTAAAATGCTCATGCATTCTTGTTGTTAATGCTCTTGTGGTTCTTCCTATGTATCTTCTCCAACATCCACATGTCACCAGATACACAACATGAGTTGTGTTATAATTGATAAAGCTATTAATCTTAAACTTCTTATATGGATTGTGGGAGAAGATACAGCTAGAGGATCTCATGAATTTGCACATATTGCACCTGCTGCATCTATATGAACCATTAGTTACAAAGGTCCTCTCCCTTCCAACAGGAGTAGATATTTCAGTGTGGCTAAAACTTTAGCTTGACGATAAACAAATTTTGGGCCCCGCTTTGTATAATCGCAAGGAGCAGGTTCCATAAGTAATAATCCCCAGTGATTGTGCATGATTCTCCTTACTTTACTACTTGCCTTACTGAACTGTGAGATAAACAAAGGGCTCTCCTCACCCTCCTCTTCTATCCCCTGCACTTTTGTCCCTTGAAATGTATAAATTCTTTTCTTTTTACATTTTCCATCTATCCCTCTGGACTCTATTTTTGGAAGAAGCGAATTCCTATCAATGTTTTTTACTTCCTCCATAGCTTTCTTTATGTAAGTAATCGGGGGCCACGTCCCTTGCGGCGTGACCCCTCCTTACCCACTACCAGTACTGCAGCGGCTGCTGCCCCTGCCCCCCGTTGCTACCCATGCCGCCGCCCAGTGCATACTCCACTGCGGCCGCCATCTTGGATTCTGGCGCTGGTGTTACAGAGCGCGCGCTTCCTTCTAGGATTTATAGCGCGCGCATTATGCCTGTCTCCGCCCCCCGCTCGGCGTGGGAGTCTTCACTACATCTCCAGCACTCAGCTGTGCTCTACTACTTCCTGGTCTCTCAGCCACTCACTAGCAGCTCCTCGACATGCCCCCTCCATGCCCCTCGTCCGGATTGGTCATTGCCACTTTAAATATCCTGCTTTGCTTTCACTTCCTTGCTCTGCATAGCTCCTTGCTACCTGTGTTGCCTGGAACCTGTGTTGTGCTCTCTTTGTGTTGTTTTTTCATACAGCTATTGACCCGGCTTGTCTGAATACCCCCTCTGGCTCCTGAACTCGGCTTTCCTACTGACTTCTCTACCTCTAAGACCCTCGGACTCAGCTACGGATTTTGACTACGGAACTTTCTATATCCTCGGACTCGGCAAGTACTTGACCATTCATTATCTACATCCAGGCCTGGCCACGCTACTACACCACATGCCAGACACGCCCCCTCTGCTGTCGGTGCGTATACTCTACATCCCACCTCAGTACAGGGGACTGGTCTGGTCTGCGGGCTTCACAGCGTGACACTTTAGTAGTTCACCATCGTAACCTCTTTCCAGGAAACGTGTTGTACGTTCCTCAGAGTAAGAAAATCCCCAAGGTAGGGCAATTTCTCCTCAATCTGTCCCTTGTGCTTGTGTGACCCCCCCCCCCCCCCCCCCCCCGGAGCTCCGGGGAACCAGAGCCCCCACCTCTCCTGGGACTGCAGAGCAGAAACTCTGCTGGGTAGTGGGGAGAGCAGCAACTCCCCCCTCCCCCCCCCCACTGGCTGGAGCACACTCAGGAGACTGTGGATGTGAGCCCTGGCAGGCTGGCTGGCCCGTGCCTCCCAGCCCCAGGACCCAAGATGGCTGCTGCCCACGGGAGTGAGTGAACTGAGGGAGATATGGCAGGCATCGGATGGGACAGCCACCTAGATGAGGTACAGTGACCGCAGGGGGGTTACCACTACTATATAAACCAAACTAAATGCATATAGCCACATACTAGCAACACTCACTACAACTGCCCTAAAGCAAACTAAAACAAAATAGAAGTGCAAGGCAGCAACAGAACTGTAGACAAATGCCAAACGCTACAAAAAAACCCCCACAGCAGCTGAAAACACGCTTCAGAAGTTCCGACGATCGGAAGCAGCGCCAAAGCACACAGGCGCAGTGGACTCGCAAACGCCATCTCACTCCCCGCAAGGCTCGTCTGGGCAAGGAAAGGAAAAATACTCTGTAATGGCTGAGGGAAAGATAGAATATGCTACAAAGGCTGATCTGACAAACCTAGCGACCAAAGATGACATACAAAAACTGTTAACAGATTTAACATTAATGTTTGAAACCGTACTATCTAAGATCAAAAAGGATGTTGTTACTCTGGGGGACAGGATTGATGAGCTGGAGAAAGAAGCTGGAACGGTCACAACAGTGCTGGAGCATGTAACTCACAAAGTGCAAGAACAGGACGAGACTATACAGAATATGCTCCTGCATATAGAAGATTTGGATAATAGGGGGAGACGCTCTAATATAAGGATCAGGGGTATTCCTGAAACGGTGGAATCCCAAGAGTTAGTTCCATATCTACCAAAACTATTCTCTCACATGACAAACGAAACACAGGAGCGGACCTGGAAGATGGACAGGGCACACAGAGTGCTGAGACCCAGACCTAGACCATCAAACCCCCCCGAGAGACACTGTTGTTAAGATGCAAGACTTTCTGGAAAAGGAACAAATTATGCAGAAGGCCAGAAGTATTAATAATATTGATTATGAAGGGGCTCAGATCCAGCTGTATAATGACCTCTCCACGTAAACCCTACAGCACCGCAAAGAAATGAGGGAAGTCACTGTGCATCTACAAAAAGCCAATGTGAGATATAAATGTGGATTCCCTACTAAACTGATTGTGATACAACAAGGGTAAGCTTCATTGCTCAGATACGGAGTAAACCCCACAATTTTTTTTTAAAGACTCAATATTCCAAGTCCCAAAGAAAGTGAAAGACCTCAGGACTCCGCGACTTCAGGAACATTTTGGCCCCACCCAGAGTGGAGAGGGCAACGGTGGCGGGAAGTGGTCAGCAAAATGAATAGAAAGGCCAGCGATAGCAGTATGGAGACAGAAGAAAACCGCAGGATGAAACGAAGACCAACGAGTGAAGAAGAGTAAATAACTGAGATTATTGACAGTATATCTTTTTGTTTTTTCTGTCAGAACAGAGATCTGATTAAGTGACAGTTGAAGGAGTTTTAAGAAAGATGAAAAAATAAGTAGAAAAAAAAGAGGTTCCTCTTATTGGGAATCAACCTGAGTAAAAGTTAGATTTAAGGGAAGGTTATGTTTGTTTTTTGTTTGATTGGTTTATAAAGAGATCTATAGACGTGCTGTGAACCTATAACAGATGTATTGTACAGTAAATAATAAATCAAGGGTAAAATGTTGTTTTGCTATTAAGTGTGAAAAATTAAGGCAAAATTATATGTATATGTATAAGAAAGGGCTAAGAAACTATTGATGAATGGCATTTGCCTCCCCCCTTTCCAAATGTTCGCATATAGTGAGTTATATTTGGAGAGTTATGGCTCTAAATTATCTATGGATATACTATATCACTTGGATAGATAGAAATGCGTAAACGAGATTGGATAAATTGGTCAATTTTAATAAGTCATTGGGTGAATTAGTTATTCAAAGTTATTTAATGATAACTACCTACTAATCTCAATTATATTTAATTATCTTTAGGGATTAGAGCATTATTGAGTGGAGCCATCTGTGTCTGAGGAGCTGGTTTTCTATGTTTTAAAAAAATAATAAATTATGGTTCACATTCTATGAATTGATTTTTTCTTTTGTATTAATGTTTGTTTGTATACTTTCTTTCTTTTTAAATATAGAGTTGATCTTGGATATAGCAATCCAGGGAGGAAATAATGTGTCATCCAGCTGGCTGTTTGGTTTCTATGGCTACAAGTGGTTTGACGTGCACTAAACCAGGTGTGCGAGCGCTCACTACATGGCACAACTGACAAAATTATTGTTGTTCTGGTTGGCGGTAGGGGGGGACGCACGTGCATGCCCAGGGGGGTTGGGATTATTCTGCGTGCATCCATGTGTGTCCTACTCATGCGCGATGGCTGTGTTGGGTGGGGGACATCGTGGGGCGTGGCATCTCTGTGGTTTGAGTAACATTGGGGTTTATGCAAATTGCCGACCCTGCTCTCTCTGGGTTCATGGAGTTGTCGTGACCATGGTGTCCGTGCGCCCGATCACGTCTTCTGCACATGCGCAATTTAGGACATGTTGTAGCGCGGAGCATTGTGAACCATGACATCATCATGATTTTTGGCACAAAACTACACAATCAGCTGTTGTTTAAATAGACTGCCTGGCTTACAGTCAGGGACTTCTTGATAAAGTGTGTGTACGCACGAAACGCGTAGGAGTGTTGCACCCTCCGTTTTTTAATGCAACTTAAATAAACATTTCTTCATGACCTGAGTCTGTTGCTGTGCGCTGGAAAAAAACTTTTTTGGATATCTCAAGAAAGCTACACTGCACTGGAGAAAGCCACAACACTATAGTCTGACTGCGACAGCTGGGAACCCATATAAGGTACTGACTCTGTGACAAAAATCTACCCCACCACGTGTGCGATGAAAGAAGAAAAAATGTTTTTTTTAAATGGTCGCTAAGAAAAATAATTCTACAGAGACAACCTGTGAAAGTTATGAACTCTGCAAGTGAAGTCTGCTCACCTATAGGACTACCAGCTGGGGTTCTAGCATATACGGAGAAAATTGCTGCAAAGGCCCTTCCCAGGATCAGGGGGAAGAAAACACCAGGTACTGCCAAAATAGAGGGCAAAATTTGATTTGGTGTTCCTGTCATGAACGCAGCCACACGGAAGAGGGTCCTATCCGCTCCTACAAAGACACTGATGACGACGTCTTTTATGTGGGCCCAGAAACGCGACGCAACCACAAAACACCCATACAATGGTGGAGCTGCCTGAACCAGGTACGCACCAAAAAGAGAGGTCTCTATGACCATGAATATGATTATTGACAGCAAGAGCAGGAGCAGCTGAACGCAGAATATTTCCACCAGCTAATGCAACTGCAAGAAAAGCATTTGTGGAAGACTGTACATAACCCGCGCTCCTCCCTTTAGAAAATTGCTGCTGGTAAAAGGATTGGCATTACATTTATGGAAAACAAAAGAACAATTCATGCGCTCCTACCAAATTGGGCTAAAATATACTAGTGATGTTTACATTTAGAACCTAAGTCTGTGTAACAAAGGAGTCATTTGGTTGCAACTTTTGATCAAAATATGATTCAAGCCTGCCAACCTAGTCAAGGTAGACTCCATTTAGCAGGTACCTACACTGAATATATGTAATTTCTTATTGTCCTATGGACTAAACTTTCTGAAATTTTCCCCAATATATGTTTCCATGGTCATACCTCTGCACTCATCTCCTACACACCACTACATACCCCAGGTATGGGTAGCTAGCATGACTGAGACCTCACATGACAAGACCCTCCAATGGCTGTAATGGCAGGTGCTTCAGGTGTTTATCGTATCATGGCTTAAAGATAATTGGTACTTGGGATTCATTATTCAAATGGATGTCACATTTCTTCCCCTCTATCATTGCTTCCACTCGAGTCAATGGACCAAGGAGGCTTTTAGACAGGTGGGATGATTCCGTTTTTTTAGCACTGACAGTCTTTTCAGAGATTTGCTTCATGTAGTTCATAGTATGACCCGTTACTAGGTCTCTTTTTTCGTTTCCCTAGTTAGATTCAGACCAGATGAATCTCTTAATCACATATTGATGATTTTCTCATTCTCTACAGTGCTTGGCATATTGTCCCTCTTTGCCACACCTATAGCAGAAGTCAGGGCTAGTGTCCATCAGAGTGGGTGGTCCTCTTATATTAAACCCTTTTCTAGAGGGAGTTTCTCTGCTGGGCATCCTCCTGGGCCTTTCCCCTCGAATGGGCTGAGCATCTTCTCTTATCTCTGTGGCCAGGAGCTTTGGCACTCCATTCTTGAGCCCACCTGTTTTGTCAGGTCCTTGCTGCTCTGTGATTCCCCGTCCGGGGGTCCTGAATTGAGATGTGTCTTTTTTTTCTGGCCATGTGTCAACAGTATTGTTGCTGGATCCTCACTTGCTGCTAGCCACGACACTCTTATTTGACCTCAATATGGGTGGTCTCACAGCCATCTGTTGTTCCTCATCCCTTATCTTCCTTAGGAGCTCTAGGAATTTAGGGGTTTCTCTTTCCTTTCCTGGAGCCGTAGATATAGCGTCATCATGTCTCCCTTGGGAACCCCCCGTATTAATTGTTCCACTCTGATGCTGTCAACCCTGCCAGTGAAGACCCCTTTGTTCCTCACAACCTTTTGCTGTGCCACTTCTAACCTGCATAGAAATTCCGATTATTTCTCCCTGTTGATACATCTCCCTAAATATAAAATAGAGCTCTTCTCCACTTTCGGTAGCCCCACATGTATTTTCTAAGGTATGCAGGTATGTTAGAGAAGACAAAACCATAATAATTAAAAATTCTGACAAAGGAGGAAATGTAGTGGTGATGAACCAAGAGGATTATGTTCAAGAATGCAAACGCATACTGTCTGACAAAAAATGCTATAAAAAACTTCCAATAGATCCTACTAACATTTATGTACAGGAACTTAGTACCATTTTAAAGAATGGTCTAGAAGAAAAACTAATTTCACAGAAAGAACATGACTTCATGCTAATAACCACACCCCAAACAGCAACCTTCTATCAATTACCCAAAATCCATAAAGGAGTAAAACCTCCACCTGGTAGACCAATAGTATCAGGAATTGGGAATGTAACATCAAATGTAAGTGTTTATTTAGACCAATCCCTGAGACCTTTCGTAAGTGCTCTACCATCATACATAAGGGATACCAAGGATGTGCTACTGAAATTAGATGGCATATCTTTGGATTACGATACCCTAATGGTGGGCCTTGATGTGGATAGTTTATACTCAAGTATTCCTCATAATGTAGGGTTAAAATCCATTACTCATAAATTAACAGAGACAAATCGGAAGCCCTCAACCTAAATTTATCAGAACCAGAGATGCTATTTACCATTGAAACTAAACTTTAACTATAAGTGGAGCCCTACATACATCAAATACTTGGGAGTACATGTATCGAGGAATTACTGCTCCCTCTACCAAAATAACTATCCAAACCTCTTTAGGAAAATTTTAAAAGATCTGGACAAATGGGAAAGCTACCAGATCTCATGGATCGGGAGATTGATCTCAGTTAAAATGAACATACTCCCCAGATTACTATATTATTTTCAGACCCTCCCGATCCATGTCCCTGGTTCTGAACTAAAAACTATTCAAAATAAAATCTTCCAATTTATCTGGAACGGGAGTAGACCCAGGGTAGCTGGGTCAGTTCTTATGGCGTCTAGGACAAAAGGAGGATTGGGGGTCCCAGATATTAATAAATATTATCAAGCAGCCCAATTAAGACAAGCGGTCATGTGGAACTCGGACCCAGACAAGCTATGTTGGCTAGCAATCGAATCCCAATATTCCAGAACGCCTTCTCTACCAGCCTATCTTTGGGACGGTGACAGGGGAAATGACATGGCGCCCAAATTCGAGCTGGGAGCAATGAAACATACATGGGACATATGGGCAAATACCAAAACCAAATTCCTGCTCTCTTCCCCCTGCTCCCAACTCACTCCAATATTTAACAACCCTACATTCCCACCAGTGTGCGAAACCCGACAATTTGATCTATTTAAAACAATGGGGATCAGAGCGATCGCGGACCTGTTGAGCGATGGACAGTTCCTGAGTCTCCAAGAATTACGCACCAAGTTAAAATTACCTCACCTGGATACATTTAAATTTCTCCAAATTCGACACTTTCTACAAAAAATGTCCCCATCATTGAAATTCCCCCCTCTCACAAGATTTGAGAAACTCTGTCGAGAAGGAGTACATCAAAAAGGGTTAATAACACAAATATACGCCGGTATGGAGAATCCGGCGAACTCTACCGCTCACGACTATATGCTTAAATGGGAAGCGGAATTGGACATAGTTATTGACAGAGAGGACTGGGAGGAAATATGGGACGCGGCCTCAGGAACTTCCATCTGTACCACGTTGAAGGAAAACATCTATAAAATAATGTATCACTGGTATCTTACCCCAGTGAGGTTAAAACAAATCTACCCTCTGGCCTCGGATTTATGCTGGAGAGGCTGTGGACATAAAGTGGACATGGCCCATATCTGGTGGCTATGTCCAGAAATTCAAAAACACTGGCTTACAGTACAAGATTTGAGGTCAGGTCACAGGCCTCACAATTCCTATAGATCCATTGACCTTCCTTCTGGGCAACCGATCGAGGAAATCGATCGTCCAGTATGGAAATTAATCTCCTTTATTCTAACAGCAGCAAGGTGTTCAGTCGCATACTCCTGGAAGAAGATAGCGCCCCCCACTAAACAATTAGTGAAAAAAAGAAAAGAGTCAACAATGTTATGAGTATGGAAAAACTCACGGCCTTCTTGAAACGTTCAACCGAAGGTTTCTATAAAACCCAGGAACCCTGGTAAACCCACTAAACCAAACCTAACCATTATACAACCCCTGGTGGTTCAGAACCACAGAAGTGCCATGAGGGATGGATGTCGGGGCCCGGCCGGATGAGGGGAGGGTGGAACTACTCCCCCCCTCTCCTCCCCCTCCCCCCCACTCCCTACTTCTCTCTTCTCTTTCTTTTTCCACACCTCAAGGACCAAGAGGTGGCCCTTGGGGTCTTTCCTCTTTACCCCCCCCCCCAGCTATTGGAATATACTCTCAACCACAATGTCTTCTTGTTCGATAGATCCATCTACTTACAAATACAGGGTACTGCCATGGGGACCACATGTGCTCCCACCTATGCAAATTTATATCTAGGCTGGTGGGAGGAGACTGTGGTCTTCATGGCAGACAAAGAAAAATATACCTCCTGTATAGAAATGTGGTTGAGATATATCGATGATATGCTGCTGTTCTGGAAAGGTCCGGAGAGTTTATTGCATGAATTCATAAAAATATTGAATAAAAATGATAACAACTTAAAACTCACTTATCAAGTGGAGAAAAACAAAATTGAGTTTCTAGACATAACCATCTTTAAAGATATGAATAGTAATTTACAAACAAGCATTTTCAGTAAACCAACTGCGACGAACAATTTACTAGCAGCACAAAGTCATCATCCAAAACATATCACCGATAATATTCCTATTGGACAGTTTATTCGGTTACGTCGAAATTGCTCAACATTAACAGAATATAAACTCCAAGCTCCAGATATGAAGAGGAGATTTCAAGAACGAGGTTACAGTAACAACGTGATAAATAAAGCCTTTTATAAAGCTCTAACATCTGATAGGTCCAAACTCCTGGCACCCAAACCACAGAGACAATCTGAGATGAATATAAGATTCATACTGTAAGTACTTTCACAAATCAATCGAAGGAAATAAAAATATACTCCAAAAACATTGGAATGTATTATTGAAAGACAGTGATCTAAGACAAGTCTTGAGAGACAATCCCTCTACGGGATACAGAAGAGCCAAAAATATTGGCGATAAGTTAGTACACAGTCATTTTGAAATTGATCAGCCAAGAACCTGGCTAGGAGACAAACCCACCGGATCTTTTCCATGCTCAAGATGCAAGGCCTGCAAGGCAATGCGAGTGACAAAAACATTTACAAGTTCAACTAAGACAGTAACATACAAGATAAAAAGTTTCATCAATTGTCAAACAACAGGAGTAATATATTTAATCACATGTAGCTGTGGAAAAGCCTATGTGGGAAAAACACAAAGACAACTTAAAACGAGAATATTAGAACATCTGAATATAAGATATAAGAAACTCCAGAGAGACTCCGGTTGCAACACATGTACTGCATACCCATAATGGGAATAGTAATACACTAAAGTTTGCCTGTATAGAACATGTTACTTTGGGCCCCAGGAGAGGCAATTGGAATAAAGATTATTACAAAGGGAGTGTCGTTGGATTTTCCAGTTACAAACACTTGCTCCCCAGGGACTAAATGAAGGCTTCATTTATTCGTCTTATTTATAACAACCATAAGCACAAGATAGATTGGGGGATTGGTATATAGTTTAATATCAGCAATGATCTGTATTGACCATTAGATTACTTAGTTTATTAGTCACATTCCTACACTAATACACAATATGGTTGTTTAAAATATATCACTTAACATTTTAATTTCAATTTTATTTCCATATTTATCTTTTTATTTATTTATTTTTATTATTTTTTTATTTTATTAATAATAATGATCTGTATTGACCATTAGAGGGCAGATCACCTAAACTTTCTAGTCACATTTCTACATCAACACAATATGGTCCTTTATCACCCATCACTAAATTTATTTTATTCTATATTCACTTTACATTTATATTTCACTTTATATTAGATAATAAAGTACTACCTTGGGCAATAGAGGGTAGCTCCTAAGTTTAATCACACACTTACCCACTATTTATGAATATAATGAAGCCCTCTGTTTGATATCTCATTATGAGTCTTACTATTATCTCTTTATATGACAGTACCCTCATCTAACTATCATCTAGTCCGTTTTGGGTTAAGAAACTTTCATCATTATCTCTTGCGAACAACAGTGATCACTGTCTTCCAATTTTGAATTGAATGCAATACATAGTATCCGATTGTCAATACATAACATTGGAGAGGTATAACTCATTCTAATAGGAAGAACTAAGTCACGCCCCCAACTAAGGGAGTATAAATATCCCCCCTGTAGGGTCCGAATGCCAGACTCCTCCCCACCTGAAGAAGTGAGTTGATCTTGTGAAACGTGCATCCATCGTGACGTAATCGGAGAGCGACACCAATGCCCGACATCAGTGCCAGAAAATATGGCTTGTATCATGGGGTTTTAAGTGTTCTGACCCGCCGAGGCAGATTTGTTTTGACTGTTTCTATTGTCTAAAATAGCGTTCCTGTCTATGCACTGAATAGATATGGAAACATAGAAGTCTATGGTTCACATATGTCCTATATGGAAAATAGGGCTTATTCAAGTGGACTAAGAACAATGCAGTAATCTATTATGATACTAAATCTAAGATGCTATTCATGGAGAGTATCCATCATAGACTTCTATCAGAACTAAATGAAAGTGCATATATGAATACTGAAAACCTATAGGAGAATAAGTGACGAACATATTGTCTTAAACAGCCACAGTTTTTTCTGACCCACCAAGGCAGGATTAAAACCTTTCATTGTGAAATTACAATATAATGTGTGCTAACACTGTGATATGATGAGCTTCTAATACATTAAGAGCCACAGATGAAAACACACTTATGAATTTGGTTGTATCTCCTACAAGTATGAAACGCTATTGACAATAAATAAGTTTATGTGTATTAGATTTACCATCCTGACTCATAGAGGCAGAATCTTCACATAATTTGTCGGGACACTGGGAATTAGAATCTTATATTCAGACACATGAATTAAATACCTAACGGTTATCTAAAAACACACAACAATTATGTGTCACAATTGAATATTCTAATGTACAGTTATTGCTCCTTATAAAATAGAATTATAGCTAAGGAGTCGTACACCCAGAGTCTCTAACAGTCAAACAACACTTCTACTTGATAGATAGAATTTGGAATGTCACAGTAGAAATTGTATAACAATAATAATTCTATACTAAGAGAAATTCTACTACTCCATTACGGGGATTTTTAGTATTATATTTTTATTTTTTCACATTGTCACATAATATTTTTTGGACGTAATAAAATTTTATTATTTTGCGATTTTAACACGGACCCTACTCTAGAGAAACCACAAGTTAGCTGTCCAAGTCATTTATCAATAACTAATCATAAGAGTGCATCTTTGGAGGGCCTTTCTTTGATCTCTTGGATCAATTTGTTAATGTGTGCAGGTATGTGCCAGGGGGGACAGCTTCTTTCTATTCTCTAACTGCCCTTACTATAGCTAATGTAGGCCCTTTTAGGCTTCCGCAATCCGGACTCTCTTGCCATGCTCTTATCCCCACCTTTCTTGCACTATCTATGCGGCCTGCTCTATCCAGTTCTCAAACTCGTCTTTTCTCGGTGGGGTTGGCCTTACACATAAAAAGGTCTGTAGACACATGTAGCAGCTGTCCTTCTGACATGATTGCATGTAGTTCTCTACTAATTATGAGTGCCACGTGTGACGTAGAGGGAGAGTGGAGTACATAGGGAAAGCGGGGTATATCTCACTGTGAAGCTCTTCCATGGTGTCCCACTCCTTAGCTATGAACTCTCAGACCTTGTCTACGATAGTGTGATTTACAGATTGCTACGGCCTGCAACATGGTCAAAACCAACATTGATTTCTCACATTTCATTTTCCCTACCTGCATTAGTGGAAGGCATACCAGCAGACTCAATATCTTCATCACACATACACAATATATATGCAATCTTAGTACTGTAACATAATTTTTTTCCTTTTATTTGGACTTGTCTCCACGGAGGGGCCGCACCTAGTACCCCAGTGGTAGTCGCATCATTGGTCATATTAGGGACCATTAAGATTAACCCTCTGTTACAATCCAAGCAATCCCATGCGCACCACTCGCTTAAAATGACCCCACTCATGGGTGGTGCTATAGAGCGAATGTTCTGGAAAATTCTAAGATTTTCCCGGTGCAAAAAACGGCTACTGGTTATACTTGAACTATTTAGTTGTCAGACCATTTATGATTAGGGGACAATATTGTGTCACAACAACTACAAAAATATTCAGCAACACCTACACTGGCGACACACTTTATTCGAGCTCGGCTAGTCCCACGAATTCGGGTATACCCGGGTGTATTGAGGTTTGTGACTGTTTTCTGCCCGAGTGCATTGGGTTATTTTCCAGGCAGGGATTGAAGCATTTTATTCCCGCTGGCTGCAATACTGCACAGTATATATATATATATACTGCATTACAATTCATGAATTTATGCCATCTGGTAGACACGCTGGGCCTCCCTGCATGATTTGCTGTTCTCCCTCCAATCACTGCCCGGTCTCTTTAGTGGGACACAGACTGGCCCAAGGTCAGATGCGATCAATCCTGAAGTCCTTCAGGCTCATGCAGATCTGCTGTAGTAGCACTGCCCCTGCGTGTCCTGCCCGGGACATTTGGAGAGCTCCTTCCTTAGTCCAAACTCATTGGCTGAGATCCTGTCCATCACAATTCACATCATCCTTTAGTGGAAGTGGCTCCCTGCTGCAGCACAGCAAGCCTGGAATAGTAGTTTCCTGTTGCAGCCAAGAGGCAGTGTATGTGTGTCATCTGCCTGCACTTACAAGGGAGATATACAAGTATACAAAATCTATACACAATTTAAAAAAGTGATCAAACTAAGAAACTAAAAAATATCAAAAAAGGGATGGTGCCCGATGCAGTTCCTATAAAGAGTTTTCCACAACTCCTACAGCAGAAATAGAACAAGCGTCAGAGCGCAAAGAGGTCCCAGATGTGTGAAATGAACAATATATAAGTGCAACAAAATATAAACAAAATAATGTGCTCCACAAAATTGTGCTCCAAAAGGTGGCGACCTACTCACATGAGGCAAGATTCAAACAAGATATACCGTAGCTCCTATGAGCAAAGGGCCTGAATAGCAGGTTTGCAACAGTCGCAGATACTCATTCACAGTGCAAACATGAAAAGACAAAATACAAAAAATTGAGGCATAGTGTGATACTTTATTGTTATAAAAACAGAACAATATATGCTGCACTCACAATTAGCCCAAAGGCTAAGTGTGGATAGACCACAAAGAGCCTCACAGGAAGAAAATCACTCCGTTCGTCCTCTCTGTCCAGTTTGTGCTTGACTCCCAATTTGGGTGTGTGACATCACTTCTGGTTGTGTCATCACCGCCGGGTAGGGTCTTAGAAGTTTAGCATTTCAGTATTTCTGCTGGCATCACTACTGTATATAGCTGATGTTATCTAGATCTACAGAAAAAAACTTTCTAATATAAGGCTGGCCAACTCCAGTCCTCAGGCTGGACTAAGACTACTGACTAAGACCCTACTCCGTTGCTGATGACACAACCAGAAGTGATGTTACACGCCAAAATTGGGAGAGCCTATACGTGCATAAAGCAACAGCCTTTACTGTAGTTGCATAAAACTACAGTTTGTAAGTACCAGTTCTCCGGATCAACATGGCACATAGCCCATATGAATGTGTGTTTTTGTCACCGAATACAGATGCTGATTAACCAAGGTTTGCATCAATGGAAGTTGCGGTCATGGACACCGCGTAAATAGCTCAGATAGCTGCTATCACACTGTTGGTGAATATATGGAATATATAAATAAGGAAGAAGTAATCGCACTCAAAATTTCAAAGGGTGTTCAGAGCATTAATTCAATATATAAGAGAGTTATAGATGCACAATGTTTCAAGGTAAAAAAAAGATAACCCTTTTCAGGTTCACCTGATACTTCTGATCTCACTACACATTTTTTCAATTTTGGATATTTTTTTGTGTCTAGATATCCATTATGGTGGGACATTGTCACTCTACAAAATAATTTGAACGTAAACAGAATTCCTAGAGATCCACATTAAAAAATTACCCAGATTTGGCCTTTATAAGAGAGAATTTGAAAAGCAACGGAAGATCTTTGTGAATGCTATTCAAAACTAATACAGTTAATAATACAACACAAAATTAAAAAAAAAACACTTGTGACAGAAATTAGATCTCTACAATCAAAACGTAATCAATATAAAGATGTGAAAGGTTTTTCAGGGTTACACTGGCGACACACTTTATTCGTGCTCGGCTAGTCCCACGAATTCGGGTATACCCGGGTGTATTGAGGTTTGTGACTGTTTTCTGCCCGAGTGCATTGAGGTATTTTCCAGGCAGGGATTGAAGCATTTTATTCCCGCTGGCTGCAATACTGCACAGTACATATATATATACTGCATTACAATTCATGAATTTATGCCATCTGGTAGACACGCGAAGCATTGCAGCCTATTAAATCCTAATCATTATCATTTAACAGATCAGCCGCCCGTCAGCCAGGCATGAACCCAGGCTGGGAAGGCAAACGCAACGGGGCTTGTCTGAGGTGAGGAGCGGCGCATTCCAGGTATCTGCCAGGTACATACTGGGTATTTGCTCGAATAAAGTGTGTCGGTGCAGTAGATCAGAAATTGGTAAAAATTATGAATGTGTTGGAGAAAAATATAATCCAAGAAGCAGAATACATTTGAAAGGGATTGACTGGACAATGAAAGAAATTCAATATACTGCATATGTGGCAAAAGTTAACATTCAATGCCAGCAGAAATTTTTTAAATTATCCTGCACAGAATGCTTCATCATATAAGCCAATTCCCCACGGATCAACTCCTTATAAATCTATATTTAAAAATACATCTGATGAATCTACAAGTTTTGAATCTGATGCAGATGGTTTTTTACATTCTGCGTCTCTTGTAAATACAGATGAAGATCCAATTAAGTCTAAGGAAAAAGGAAAATATAGATATTGAAAATCCCTGGAGACATAATTTCATAAGAACAGACTTTCATTCAAATTCTACACTGTTACGAAAAAACAGAAGACCAGAAGAACCCAAAAAAGAAAATCATTCCAAATGTCCAAACAAATGGAAAAAACACTTCTGATTGATAATCAATATGTGATTAATATCTCTGGTATTGAACTATGGGACACTGAACTCTTCCTTGGACACTGAACTCTTCTTCGGATAGATTTTTATTTGTTTGATACTGTCACAAGAGACCAGGACAATTACACATGGTCGCAATCACCTGACAGAACAGAGAGGCTAAAAAAACATCCCCTGAAAAAGCACTATAGAACGAAATGAGTAGGATTGAGCGATCCATCTGTGATGTCACTTCCTGATTTGTGGGCTGACTTGTGGACTAAGTACAGCTGTAGCAGCATTCCTACAAGCCGAACACTGCTTAACCTGCTGTTCGATACTAGCACTGGGTTCTGCCGCTATGAATGATCCAATATTTTCTGAATTGTAAGTTTGGATATTCTTTTTTTTCTTCTAAAGTTTCTTGTATCCAGTGCCCTAGAAAAAGCCTCCAAAACCAAAAGGGAAAAAGGGAAACACTGTTCAACCAAAATAAAAATAAAACAGTGAGGCAAGACCCCCACTCCTACAGTGTTCAAAACACTTCACTCACCGACATTTAGATAGCAGACCCAAATTCCTTTCTGTACTGGCTGGCTAAGTGAATTACCACCCCAGCCCAGAAGAGACATAGAAAAACAGCCTCACATTATACAATGGGAATATAGGTTATAGGGCACATAAGAAGTTTAAGTTAGCCATATCGGCCACAATAAGAGGTTACAATATGACAGGAACTTTATTTATTTATTTATAAAATATTTTACCAGGAAGTAATACATTGAGTTACCTTTTCGTTTTCAAGTATGTTCTGGGCATAGAGTTAAGACAAATAATACATGGTTACAAATACAGTTACATACGTGAAAAGTTAAAGAAAATATATATTATAGGCGTATGTAACAGTTACAGACCAGATTAAAATGTGAAACTGGTGGTGGATGTGAGAGTCAAGTAGGTTGTTCCAGTTTTGGGGTGCACGGTAAGAGAAGGAGGAGCGGCCGGATACTTTTTGAGCTTTGGGACCTAGAACAATCTTTTAGAGTCAGATCTCAGATGATAAGTGCTGCATGTGGATGGGTGGGGAGCTTGTTCAGATAGATGGGTAGATTGCCCTGAAAGTTTTTGAAGGCAAGACAGGAAAGATGAACTTTGGGCCTAGACTCAAGTGATGACCAATCTAGTACTTTGAGCATTTCGTAGTGATGTGTCTTGTATAGCTAAACCCCGTTATAGCGCGATCCGCTTATAACACGGATTGAGCGTGGACCCCGAATATTTAAAAAAAAAAAAAAACACATACAGTGGCGACCAACTTTATTCTAACTCGGCTCGCTCCGCGAATTTCAGAATATCCCGGTGATGTGCGGTTTTGTGTCGTTTTCTCCCGGGGTGTATAGCGTTATTTTCGCGGCTGTGATTTAAGCATTTTATTCCCGCTGGCTGCAATACTGCAATGCCGTGTAAAAACGCATGGGGGCATT
Source organism: Ascaphus truei (assembly GCF_040206685.1). Taxonomy (NCBI): domain Eukaryota; kingdom Metazoa; phylum Chordata; class Amphibia; order Anura; family Ascaphidae; genus Ascaphus; species Ascaphus truei. The sequence goes on from NC_134485.1 coordinate 160,820,106, forward strand.
TGCGAGCTGTTGTCTTTGAAGTCTAATACCTTCGCGGTTCAACCTACAGTACACAGTCTGTGCGTGCGCGCACAGTAATAGTAAAATTGCATATTTAATTTCTTTTCAAGTACAGTACTGTACTGTACATGCTCGGACCCTGTTGGGGTGAAGTGAGGGGGTTCCTAACATCTGAGGGAAAATGAATTTTAATTCTATGGTGAGTACTGTCTTGTTGCCGTATTATTTTGGTGGGGCTGGCTCGGTACTTCTTCAGGGGGATGACCATTACTGTACATTAAAACTTTTCTTTTTGTTTTTCATCAGAAAGAAAACGGCTAATGGGGGGATTTCGATGGATAATATTGTACTGTATGCTGATGTTTTCCGGCTGTACAGTATACTGTGTAATAAACCCGAATAAATAAAACTATGCATTTATTCTACATATTCAGTATCGTTTCATTATGTGTCTTCCACAGTATACTGTACAGTGGTATACAGTGCCTAACATCTATGGGCAAAAATAATTTTATTTCTAGGTGCCCTAAAACAGAAGTTCCCACGCCAATTGCCCGTGAACTTGACCGCGACCCTAAGTAGTTCCCACGCCAATTGCGCGAATATAATGTAAAATAACCCGTTCTGTGGGTCTGAGCGGGTTGGAATTTGCCTGGTCCTCATGCGGGAGGACCCTTGCCATAGTGGCAAGATATCAGCCTTGCACGACCTCCAGAACCGGAGGTACCAAAAGACAGTTTAAAAGCACATTACCAAAGTGGCTTTTTTTCTGCCATGCAAGTCAATGGCAGAAACCTGAACTTTAACATCACCCTGACTCCGTTCTGTTGCCACGAGAGGGTCGCAATTTGCCATGCAATCCTGCCACAACTAGGACTACATGGTGACCGAATTTGAGCCCTCTAGGTCGAACAGAACCTGAGTTGTGGGTTCCAGGGTTCTGCTCATTCTGACTTAGCCGGTTCAAAGCTTTCTCCGCCATTACGCTCAATGATAGGACCTTCCTCGCCTGCGTGACCCTTTCTCGCCACCATTACTGCTCGGACCCTGTTGGGGTCAAGTGAGGGGGTTCCTAACATCTAGGGGCAAAATGAATTATATTTCTAGGTGCCCTAGAACAGAAGTTCCCACGCCAATTGACCTAGTTCCCACGCCAATTGCCATAGTTCCTACGCCAATTGCGCGACCAGGCAGTAAAAAAACAGTGCAGCAAGCCTCTACATTTGTTACACTGTCAAAGGAGCAAATGGAAACAATATGAGGCAATTCAACATGTTCTTTTATTGGTGGGGTCAGTACAAAAACATTTATTTACAAATACTGTACAATGTTGTAACATTTAAAGTGCACAGCAATTCTAACCATCAACACACAATAATACATTCTGCAGCCTTTATTAAATTCTTCTGCCACAAAACATTTTTGGTGCATGGGGCAAAGGGAGTTAAAGTGACTTGCTTTTTATGTACTGTATTTCGGGGTTGTCTTTGGGGGTTTATTCATCAAATTATTATGATGAAGTGCCGTTTGAAATTACAGTGCTGTTAACTATTTCAGCCACACACCTCCAGAGTTTTTAATCCCTCCCTAGCCAAGCGTCAATCGGCTGAGTCACCCTATCCTACCAACCCCCTCTCTCCACTGGGTCATTAACCTTCTGCATATTTCCATTGTGTTCTTAATCCGCCCATAGCCGAGCTACAAACACTCAGTACGCCTGCGTCTAATCACACCATCCCCCTCCCCCAACCCTTAGAGGCATGTTGTTTGAACGGTAATGCTTTGGAAAATCAACATGCTCTTTTTGTTGGTGGAGTCAGTACAAAAACATTTATTTACAAATACTGTACAATGTTGAAACATTTAAAGTGCAAAGCAATTCTAACCATCAACACACAATAATACATACTGCAGCCTTTATTAAATTCTTTTGGCAGCTTGAAATTGGATAACCTTTGTAAAACATGGGGAAACATGAGTAATGCACATTTATAAGAATATTATATAATACTATATACAGTACAGTACTGTAATGTACTGTATAATATACTGTATATACAATATACTGTATAGTAAAATTATTTATTCTTTAGTCTTTATCTTTTCCTCATTCTGTCTGCAGTACAGTAGTTCATTGAGAGAGGAGAGGTTTTGTGTACATCATTGCTGCTGTTTATATACTGTACATTTGACTGTACAAGCAGATTTGACTGGACACAACGCCCCCATCTCCCCCTAGGCCACCCTTTTTCCTGGAACGACAAGAAAACAAAAAATTAGTGCAGTTATGTGCGTACTGTATTATGGCATTGTGTGATGTGTACTGTAGTACTACTGTACATGGCTGGTGCTGCTTTCTCTGAGAAAAAAAATTGAGCAGTTAGTAGGCAGTTAGTAGGCAGTTACTGTAGTACTGTCAAACTAGTCTACTGTGCATTACTTACCTGTAACATACTGTACTTACAATACTACAGCACAGTACTACTTTCCTGATGCTTGCCCATTACGCGCGATGACAATGGGCAACACAGTGGCAATATGGTCTATATATTTATTGCAGCGTTCCACGGTGAGTACATCAGTCCAAAAACTCATTATACGTTTCAGCAACTCGTCCTTTTTGGAGGGTTTCGCCCCTTTCCTCCAGGGATATGGTCCTTCAGCTGATGCCAGACCATTTCGATCGGATTGAAGTCTGGCGACCTGTCATTGGAAAGAAAGGACAACTGGTTTAAGAGCTAAAAACAGTGGGGAACAAAAATGGGACACGGTCTAGTGCACTTACTCCGCTGGCGTCTTCACCCAGTTGATTCCGTGCTCAAGGATATGCGCCGTTGACGCAGTGTGCTTGGGATCGTTGTCCTGGTAGAAGCGGTGACCATTGAGGAAGTCGCGTGTGATGTATTGCACTATCTCGGGCACAATGTTGTCTTGGAAGAAAGCTTTATTCATGATTCCTATAGCAAGAAAAGAAAAGTGCTCAAAAAACTGAACAATAGTACAGTACAGTGCATAAAGTTTGGCAACACTAGTCAAGTACAGTGCATAAGGCGACATTATATTTGATACATTTTACCTTCAAATATGACAATGCATCCCGGTCCACGCCTAGAGATGGCACCCCACACATGCAGCTTCACAGGGTGTTTTGGCCTCGGCTTCAAAGATAAGCGGCCTTTTTTGTGGAACGCAAATCTTGCAAATCTCTCCAGCGACACAGTAGACTCATCAGTGAAGATGCAATCCTGGAAAGTCTCCCCGCTGTCGATCCATGCCTATGCCTGGAGCACTCTTTTGATTTTGTTTGCGTCCCGTATCATGGGGTACTCTCTGTAATGACAAGGAATAAAAAATTGTAGCGGCACAGTGCAGTACAGTTTGCTAAACAACAGTTTTACCTCCTGTACTGTCCAGTACTAACCTCACACGTCCATATTTCCATCCAATGCTGCATCTCATCTTCTTTATGCTGGTCTCGGATACAGTCAGATTGTGCTTTTCCTGCAGAGTATTTTTAACCCTTAATGCACTCCTCTCATCATTCTCCTCACTTATTTTGTCCACCAGAACAGTTGTCTCCCTACAATGTAAAGAAATTATATTGTTTTATTAATATGCAGCAATATAAAATGTATATAAATGTAATGTTGTAATATACATTAAATATAAATAGACAAAATATATATACTGTTGTACTATAAATATAAATATACAAAATAAATATACTGTTGTAATATAAATATATATATACAGTACATCCTATACAGTATATACCGTTGTAAGATTAATTGAAATATACAAAAAATATATACTGCTTTACTATAAATATAAATAGACAAACTACTGTATGTTGTAATATAAATCAACAGAAATAACAACAGTATTACAGTAGATACAGAACTGTACTGTAGATGTACAGTACAGTTTTCTATATTTTTTTTGTTAAGTTTTATAAATATACTTACGCGTTAGTTACCCTTGGTGCCTTTTTCCGGTCTCTGTTTTTTCCGTGTGCATGATAGCACACAGTGGTTGCTGGCACAATGAGGTCAGAAGTAGCTAACCAGCGTTGGATAGCAGCAATTCGGTGTCCGCTCGTGTACATGTCCTTAATTCGCATGCTGAGATCCTTTGAAATCTTTTTAACAGGCATTGCTGCGAGTAGAAAGAAATACAAACACAAGAATGTATATTCGATGTTTAGTCGATGTGTATTCTATGTGCAGTCAATACACAAAATGGATGGTGTATTTATACGGTAATGACTCACACGCCCACTTTCAACACTTGTACCTGGTTGCCATGCATAAAAGGTCACACACTTTGCATAGCCCACCACTTGATGATCTTTATCTGAACTTGCCCTTGTCCAGTTACTGTACTGCATTGTGCCACCTGCTTCCCCGGTTCTATGGACGCAAGAACCCACTCAACTCTGCCGGGCCTGTCATGCTGAAAAAGCGAAAGGCGGTTGCCGTTTCCACGCCAAGGGCAAAGTGACAGGCTAAGGCCAATAAAGAAAACCTTCTGCTGACCCCAAAGTTTAAGGGTTTTCTTAGACATAAGCCTCATTATGTCAAGAAGATATACGGCGATGTACTCTCGACACAAAACGAATGGCAGCCAACCCATCTGCTTCGACGCCTCTGCTGTAGCTGTCCCGGAAATCTTCATCCCATCTTCTCCACCCCCATCTTCTCCGGTTCCATCTGACGACGCTGCCGCCTCTGAAATCCACGGGTCACTTTCTCCTTTGCTCTTAGACGACTCTGCTTCTCGCCCGGAAATCCAAAGGTCACCTTCTCCATCCCTCTTCGACGACGCTGCCGCTTCTCCTCTACCGGGTATCCACAGGTCACCTCCTCCACTGTCCATCGATGCCGCTTCTGTCCATGGAACCCCCATCTCATCCTCCGTTGCACCCATCCCCCCAGATGTCCAGACGCCATGCACAAGAAGCAGCTCGTTAGACCGGATGCTGAATGGGATAAGTGTGGATCTCCCCGGGAATTCTATTGTGCTGGCAAAGATAGATCTGCTTCTGGAGACCATGCTAAATGTGGAGCAACGGATGCTACAAATGGAGCAACGGATGGATCAACGGATGGAGAAGATAGAGGCTGACATTGCGGGCATACATTATTTGCTCGGTGCTAATGCCCCTGTTTCCCCGATGCCGGAGCAGGGGGGTGACATGGATGTGATGAATGGGACCTTCGACCCCCTTCCATCACCAAGCGCCCCCCCTTCCACCAGAAGATGTAGTGTACATGTATGCCATTGAGGACATGACAACCCCGTCAAGACAACGCCAGGAGACAACACGGCGACCACGACCGGAGGAAAGCTTCCTCCCAGACAACCTACCATCGCCCGTCACCACAAGCACACCCGCTCCCAAAAGACCTACACCCGCTCGCATCGAAACAGTGCCCGACATCACCCTTGTGCGATCTGCCACCGGGGCTCAGGGAGAAGTATAGGGTGATGAGTGCTGGTGTACCCCACAAGTATGCCTTGATCATTTTTAAGCACCATGTTCCCTACACGTTGTACTGCGATTGGGTGTTCAAAGTGAACTACGAAGGAAATCGCGTTAAAAAGGCCCTTCCTGCCAATTTAAGGAAGTTTTGCGCCATGCAAGGAATTGGCCATGGATGGACAATGTGGAGGACATTCAGTGAGACCATACTGTTGTGCTGAACTGTATTGTGTGTTTTTTTTCACAGGACATGCACAACTCCAGTCCCTGAATGTTGCCCTGAAAACCTGCCCTGTTTGCTGCCCTCTAGGACTGAACTGGTGCAGGTCTGACTGACAGTGTTGCACACCATCCCACTGTACTGTACTGTATACAGTACTGGGTTTCTTTAATAAAGGAGATGTTACTTTAAATGTTTCAACATTGTACAGTATTTGTAAATAAATGTTTTTGTACTGACCCCACCAATAAAAGAACATGTTGAATTGACTCACATTGTTTCCATTTGCTCCTTTGACAGTGTAACAAATGTAGAGGCTTGCTGCACTGTTTTTTACTGCCTGGTCGCGCAATTGGCGTAGGAACTAGGGCAATTGGCGTGGGAACTAGGTCAATTGGCGTGAGAACTTCTGTTCTAGGGCACCTAGAAATAAAATTCATTTTGCCCCTAGATGTTAGGAACCCCCTCACTTGACCCCAACAGGGTCCGAGCAGTAATGGCGGCGAGAAAGGGTCACGCCGGTGAGGAAGGTCCTATCATTGAGCATAATGGCGGAGAAAGCTTTGAACCGGCTAAGTCAGAATGAGCAGAACCCTGGAACCCACAACTCCATTTCTGTTCGACCTTGAGGGCTCAAATTCGGTGACCATGTAGTCCTAGTTGCGGCAGGATCGCATGGCAAATTGCGACCCTCTCCTGGCAACAGAACGGAGTCAGGGTGATGTTAAAGTTCAGGTTTCTGCCATTGACTTGCATGGCAGAAAAAAAGCCACTTTGGTAATGTGCTTTAAAACTGTCATTTGGTACCTCCGGTTCCGGGGGTCTTGGAAGGCTGATATCTTGCCACTATGGCAAGAGTCCTCCCGCATGAGGACGAGGCAAATTTCAACCCGCTCAGACCCACAGAACGGATTATGTTACATTATACATTTATACAGTATTTAAATATTTTTATTTTAAAGATATTAAAGAATGTACTGTATTGTATTTAAAACATGTGACTGTAAACCATAGTGACTGACATATATTTTCACACCCTGATGAAATACAGTATCAGTGTACTCTCAATTTTCACAGTGCTATGCACATCAGATTTACATTTTAAATTCGAGAGGGGATTTTCCAAGTATTACCGTTCAAACAACAGGCCTCTAAGGGTTGGGGGAGGGGGATGGTGTGATTAGACGCAAGCGTACTGAGTGTTTGTAGCTCGACAATGGGTGGACTAAAAACACAATGGCAATATGCAGAAGGTTAACGACCCAGTGGAGAGAGGGGGTTGGTAGGATAGGGTGACTCAGCTGATTGACACTTGGCTAGGGAGGGATTAAAAACTCTGGAGGTGTGTGGCTGAAATAGTTAACAGCAGTGTCATTTCAAAAGGCAGTTCATCATAATAATTTGATGAATAAACCCCCAAAGACAACCCCCAAATACAGTACATAAAAAGCAAGTCACTTTAACTCCCTTTGCCCCATGCACCAAAAATGTTTTGTGGCAGAAGAATTTAATAAAGGCTGCAGAATGTATTATTGTGTGTTGATGGTTAGAATTGCTGTGCACTTTAAATGTTACAACATTGTACAGTATTTGTAAATAAATGTTTTTGTACTGACCCCACCAATAAAAGAACATGTTGAATTGCCTCACATTGTTTCCATTTGCTCCTTGTTGTTAGGAACCCCCTCACTTGACCCCAACAGGGTCCGAGCAGTAATGGCGACGAGAAAGGGTCACGCCGGCGAGGAAGGTCCTATCATTGAGCGTAATGGCGGAGAAAGCTTTGAACCGGCTAAGTCAGAATGAGCAGAACCCTGGAACCCACAACTCCGTTTCTGTTCGACCTAGAGGGCTCAAATTCGGTCACCATGTAGTCCTAGTTGCGGCAGGATTGCATGGCAAATTGCGACCTTCTCGTGGCAACAGAACAGAGTCAGGGTGATGTTAACGTTCAGGTTTCTGCCATTGACTTGAATGGCAGAAAAAAAGCCACTTTTTAAACTGTCTTTTTGGTACCTCCGGTTCCGTGGGTCGTGCAAGGCTGATATTTTGCCACTATGGCAAAGGTCCTCCCGCATGAGGACCAGGCAAATTTCAACCCGCTCAGACCCACAGAATGGGTTATTTTACATTATATTCGCGCAATTGACGTGGGAACTACTTAGGGCCGCGGCCAAGTTCACGGGCAATTGGCGTTGGAACTTCTGTTTTAGTGCACCTAGAAATAAAATTATTTTTGCCCATAGATGTTAGGTACTGTATACCACTGTACAGTATACTGTAGAAGACACATAATGACACGATACTGAACATGTAGAATAAATGCATAGTTTTATTTATTCCAAAATAATACGGCAACTCACCATAGAATTTCCCATTCAGCTGGTGCCGGCGCCGGTCCACTGCCAGTCCAGCTTTCTTCATCATCCACGTCGACAGTTTGCAGCGGGACTAGTCTACCTGTAGTCAGCTGGTGAGGCTGGAAATCGCTTAGGTACACGCAAGCTTCATCAAAACTGCACGCCAAATCCGACTCAGGCTCAGGCTCAGGGTTGTCACTGACAGTGGGACCGTCATTGGAAGCCGGTGCTGGTGCTGGTGCATTGCTTGGCAGCGACTGTCGCTTCTTAGTTGGTTTTAACATGACCCTTCGCCTTTTGCCGCCACCATGATCATAGATACGGGAAAAATCCGGTGTCACACACCAATACCCTCCAATGAATTGGGGCTCAATACGGTGAAAACAGGGGTTACTACATAACCTTTTCCTTACTGCAGGCTTCTACGTATGAGGAGTTGGCGAAAATTTGTAAAAGTCATAGTTTTCGATAAAATACTGATAAATTTGAGCAACTGTTGCCATCTTATCATCTGTTGCATTAATCGCGGCCCATATCAAATACGCATAACTTCTGTCGGGTTTTTGGAAAGCGGGCTGCACTTGAACACTCATGGTGGGTCTCTGCAGAATAGTGTAACACAAACTGAAACTGATCTTTGTCTTTCTTTAATATGAAAAGCCTAAATTGATACATTTTTGCAACCTCTTCCTTCAGTCTCAAGGCCAAGGCCAAGTTACAATGGCACACTGTGGTACAGTATCTTTTTTAAACGAAACACCTGCAAGCCGACACATTACTGATTCGGCGCATTACAATTCATGAATTTCTGCCATCTGGCGGACACGCGAAGCATTGCAGCCTATTAAAATCCGAACCATTATCAATAAACGCATCAGCCGTGCATGACCCGTGGCTGGGAATGCAAGGTGAACGCGTCATGCGCCAGGTGAACAGCGTCGCATTCCAGGAACCAGCCAGGGACAAACCAGTGATTTGAGAGAATAAAAGCTGCCGCAACTGTACTGCACACACACTGCACACACTCACAGCACACACTCACAGCACACTGCGCACACTGACAGCACACTGCACACACTCACTGCACACGCTCACAACACACCACACACTCACAGCACACTGCACACACTCACAGCACACTGCACACACTCACAGCACATTGCACACACTCACAACACACTGCACACACTATACACACACAGCCCCCCACCTCCCTAACTTTGGTGTCGGCTGCTGGCGTGGATTGGTGTGGGGCTGGAGAGGGGGGATCGGAGTGGGGCTGCTGGGGAGGCATCGGAGCGGGGCTGGCATCGGAGCGGGGCTAGCGGGTGGGACCGGAGCAGGCTGGCATCTGAGCGGGGCTGGGGGGGGGATCGGAGCGGGGCTGGCATTGGAGCGGGGCTGGCAGGTGGAACGGAGTGTGACTGGCATCGGAGCGGGGCTGGCGGGGGGGGATCAGAGCAGGGCCGGTGGGGGGGGATTGGAGCGGGGCTGGCGGGGGAGATCGGAGCGGGGCTGGTGGGGGGAAGTGAGGCTGCTGGGGGAATAGCAATGGGAGTTACGGTGGCTGCTGGGGGACATGTAGGGATGCTGGGGGACATGTAGGGCTGCCACCTTTTCCACCTCTTCCTCCCTCCCCCTCCTCCCTATCGGGCGCACGGCGGCCATTTTTTTAAAAATTAGCATGACCCCGGTTATAGCGCGGTTGGATCGGGTGGCCCCAGAGGACCGCGCTATAATGGGGTTGAGCTGCAGTTGCATTGGAGAACAAAATGGCATATTGAATTGTAGAGGGTGTCAAGTTTGCTAAGGTGGGTTTGGGGTGCCAAGCCATATACTATGTCTCCATAGTCGATAATTGGCATTAGCATCTGCTGTGCAATTACTTAGCATTAATCTTGACTGTAAGAGCAAAGGTAAGAGGGGCCAAAATTGTGGCCCTTCCCCTTTAGCACCAAGACATCCCTGAATTTATTGCTCCACCAAGATTTCCAACAATTGAGCTCATTCTGCCCTCACACAATGTAACTAAAGGGGCTTCATTCCACTTTCAACCTGGATGAAAGTTGTAATCATATTCACCTGTTCCTAGCCTTTATAAGGAAGCCATTTCCAGTCAGACAGTGCCCAAGTAAGGTCTCTGCTCCTGATGATGTTGGACCCTGTCTTGTATCCTGCTTGTGCCTCGCCTGTCCTGAACCTTTGCTGAGTCTTTATTTGTACTTGGTCTCCGTTTGCCTATCTCCTGCCATGACCTTGGAACCATGACCAAGACAACACTACTGCACACTGCTTTGATCTTGGAACCATGACCCAGACTATGCTGCTGTACCCTGCCCTGATCGCGGAGCCGTGGCCACAACTACACTGCTACATCTGGCCCCGACTCTGGCTTGTGACCCAGATATTCTCTCTGATCAGGACTCCTGCCTTTCCTAATGCCTTTGGTCAGTACCCATTTCCTGCCTCAGCCCTGCGGGTTGGCCTCCTGGTTAGAGATGAGCACCATCCCATTTTGCTCGGGCCATGGACCCCGCTGAGACATGGAAGGCCATTTCAACCCAAGGCTGTTTACTGGGAGATCACAAGAAGTGTCTGTCTCTTCAGTACCAGCAATTGGCTACAATTATGCAAACCTTTCAACTAGCCTTGAGGCTTTACTAATGGTTCCTGCTTCCATACTGCCTCTGGTGGCTCTGCCTACTGCCCCTATAACCCTGCTTCTCATACTCCATGAAAAATGTATCCCAGCTCCACAGCTCTATGGAGGATACCTAACTACATGCAGGGGTTTCCTGAACCAGTGTGCCACACAGTATGAGCTGCAACTGTCCATTTTTGCCCCCCATTACTCCAGAGTGGCATACGTAATGATTTCTTCCAGTAGTATTCCTTGCAGACCTTTAGGGCACACAGAGGAGTTAGATTCAGACTCTTGGTCAGTATGAACTAGCGAGAAGGGTATGGGTGGTGCACTGCGTGTCAATACATACAGTACGTAATGCGTTCCAAAGAAAGGACATCTGACGGATGCTGGATCACAGAAGCAAAAAAGATTTTATTGAGCGTTCGGCAGTATGCAGAATAAAAACAAGAATCCTGAAGGAAACCTCTGACGCGTTTCATGCAAGAGATGCACTTTGTCAAAGAGCATCTCTTGCACGAAATGCGTCAGAGGTTTCCTTCAGGATTCTTGTTTTTATTCTGCATGCTGCCGAACGCTCAATAAAATTTTTTTTGCTACTGTGATCCAGCATCCATCAGATTTCCTTTCATTGAAACGCATTACGTATGTATTGACACGCAGTGCACCGCCTATACCCTCCCCGCTGGGAGGGATTTCCTTTCATATCCACGTGGGGCTGATGCATGCCAGCTTCCGGATTCATACTATGAAGATTGTGAGTATTTTTCTACGATTTTTAGCAAATATTGAGTTTGGAGGTCTAGCTCTAAGAGTATTTTGGACTTCTGGGTGTAGGGTAAGATTTCCCTTGTTATATGGGTCTCCTGTTGCCCTTAGATACCCACATGTTGTCCTTTACCCTTAATTGTGAGCATTAATGACCATGCTTTGCAGCTTTACTCACATTTATATATCTGAAGGATATCAATACATATTTATCTACAATCAAGGTCCTACATATGGATTATGGTCAATATGATTAGTATTTTTGTTGCCTGGTTTTAGGATTAACCTTGAGCACTGGATTAGGGGATTTTTTCTCCGTCAGTATGAACTAGTATGGTCGATAAAGCCTGTGGCCATCATGGTTTTGGTATAACCCCCTCCCCACACCTCCTAGTTCTTTGCTTGTCAAACTTTCTGTTTAAAGAGAAGCAGTCCGGTTATTCTTTGTTCCTTAATTCCTTTTCATCGGGACTCTAGTTCTGAAGATCTACAGGAACCTTCTTGTTTGTTGTCTTGTATTCCCTTTGCACTATTTTCCCCCTGTTTATTATTTGTCCCCTGCTACTATTGCTTTTGCATGTAGCACTGCAATTCCTGCAGCTAACTTTGGTTTGTTTTGTTATTTCTCTTAATACTATTTCTCCTCCTGCCTTTTGTTTGTTCCCTTAGCTACCATAGCTTTTGAATGTAGCTCTACACACTGCAGACTCTATTTTGTTTTCCTAGTCTTATTTAATTTAGTGTAACAATACGCCCTGTCTGTTTTTACGTATTTTAGTCTCCTGTCTTTTGTGGGTTTCCATGTTACCTTGGAGGGTGACATACATCTTTATAATGCACCATATCTGTCTTGAATGACGAGGCCTTGGCATGAGCCTACCCTATCTCAGAAAGACTCTGCCTTGGTGAACAACTTCTCTTTGTTCAGGTCTTCAAAAAAGGCTTTAGACACCCTAGGGCATACCTCATCTGCTTCACATTGCTGCTTTGTATGCACTAAGGGATCCATATGGTGTACTTGTATGCGATACAATTTTGCACCCTCATAGCCAGACTTAATGGAACTATCCAGCGAACAGCTGAAGGATGTGTTGGTATGCCGGGAGACTCTTAAGGGTCACGATGAATTGACCAACCTGTGCATCCGCATGGACCTTTGGATATGGGAGTGACATTCTGAGAAATTCAGCACTCATTAAGTCTCCAACTCTCCATCAGCATTACGTCCTCAGCATCTCCAGATTTATTCCCTGAACCTTGTCGAACCCATGAAACTTGGTGGTACTAGACTGTCTCGACAGGAGAGGCTCCTAGCATGATTATAGGGCCAATATTTCTGTATCTGTACATCCTTTCGGGATACATTAAATGCCTGGTGAGAATAGACGAACATTCCCTGGGTGTTTCAGCAATTCTTCCTATTCTGCGACTTACTCAATTCTCGCTACCTGTCTACCTTTCATTTGGGGTCATGCTACCATCTCTACTCATGCATTCATTGACTCAGCAGTAGCTGGGAACTTCATGGATCACGCCTTCTCGCAGCCCCATGCCATTGTGCTTCAAAAGAGGATGAATCTGATGTTCATATAGCCCTTCGAAGGGAGGCCGCTGGGCTCGATGACCATCTCCTTGGAGACATTACCCTTACGAGTCTCCTTAAGCACCTCTCATCGTGAAACAATCTTTTACCATATTATTCCATCTCCTTCCATCCTGGTTATCTTGGGTTTCAGAAGGCTCCAGCAACATGATCCACAGATTAGCTGGCCTATGGGACAAGTAACAACAAGATGTCTGAACTGTCAAACTTCTTATCTCCAAAACCTGGACTCTACTAGTGACAAGAAGATTGTTATCAATACCATTACCCAGGACTGCTTGGAATGCACCTAGAGGTCCTGGATGTCTTCAACAAAAGTCAAGATTTCCCTGCATCGACCCCATGACTGTGGCATAGACCTTCTGCCAGGCCCTATTACTCCCCGCGGTTATACGTACCCTCTCTATTGACCCAAAACAATGGCCTCCTGGTAAGAGATGAGCACCGTCACAATGGGAAATTTAAACTTCTGTCCAAAGTTTAAAGGGCACCACACACATGTTTCCTCATTATGGTGGCAAGAATGATGAGCTCTCTTTTGTATGAACATATACGTATTATTTTTGGGGGATTAAAATCTGGTAGTATCCAAGCGTGACGCAGAGCACCTGCTCACATTTATTTTTATCTGATGTGATTTTTGGTTTAGCCTATATTTACCCTATTGCACAACTTAGACCCCGATTCGCTACAGGGTGCTAAGCTTTTACTTCCTTTCACATAAATGGGACTTAAGAGATGCTAAAGCTTAACGCCCTTTAATGAATCTGGGCCTTAAGAACATCTGTGGGTTTTTTTGTTTTTTTTTAGGAAACCAGTTCTTCGTTAAAGATAATGTAAACTATCTAATGCAATGCCTAAATAATATATACATCTACATTTGACTGCGATTTGAGGGATCACTACAACATAGCTTGACAGTTGTTTGTATATACTGTAGTGTGGCAGTTTCCTGGCAGTAACACAATAAAATATTTGCTAGGGTTTAACAGTAAAAAGAACAGAAAGTCGTAAATTAAAGATATGCTTAAAATACTTTGCCTATAACAGTCAAGTAATAAGACATTTTACCCTTTTTTTAAAGCTATTTTGCAAAATGAAGGCCAATATTTTCTGCCTACATTACTAATAACGCCAAGTTTCTCGGCTGTTCTAAAACCCCAATAGTTATCACAAAACAGCACGGGGGAAAGTGAAATATAAAGATCTCTTTCACAAACTAGGATACTGGGTATTGTGATATTTTGGACCTTTTTTTAATATAATGCTAAGCTGCTCCCCTGTGCTGGAAAATATTTTATTCTCATTTGTTTTAGGCTACATAGCTACATAGTTACATAGTAAATGAGTGTAAGGACCCGCGCTGCGGGGACTCCCGCTACCAGCGCCTCCTTACCTCTTCTCCCCGCTGCCTCTGGTCCCGGCGGCGTGCCCCGGCCCTCGGCGTCTCCCCCGCGGCTGCTCCCGCACTTCCGGGTCGTGCGCGTAACCCTTACGGGCGCACAGACCCAGGCTTCCCTTTCCTAGCGCCGGGAGCCTGACCCCGCCTCCTCAGGTGTGGCACGCGTATCGGCGTGTTTTCCTGCTACTGCTCCACCAGGTACGCCCCCCAGGCTCTTCTCCCCTATCAGGGATTCCCTTGGGCCGCACCTCCGCTCCTCCCTTTCCTCTGATAGGTCCCAGCCCACTATTTAGTCTCCCCTCACCATTACCACATTGCTCTGCATAGCTTCTGTACCTTGGTGCTGTCTGCTTCTGCTTGGCTCTCTTGTGTTTCAGTCCCTGTTCCTGTCCCTGGATTCTCTGCTGACCTCCCTGGATTTTGGCCCTTGGCTTTGGACTTCGAGCACGCTGCTCTCTGGAACCCCTTGGATTTGGCTTTGGACTCTCTACCTTGCTGTCTTCTATATCCCTCGGACACGGCTTACAGACCTCTACTACGCTGCTCTCTCCGCTCCACGACCCAGGCTTACGGACACTCTACCACGCTGCTCTCCCTACACCTTGACCATTGGCTTACGGACTTTACCCTTCGACGCTGGGTGTTGAACTCTTTCTATTTTCGTTCCCTGGATCAGTTACGCTACTTCCACACTCCTGCCATGCCCCCGTTTACTGTTAGGTGTGTGATATTTCTCCTTTCCATCTCAGTCCCGGGGTCTCGTCTGGCTTGTGGGCAGGCCGAGCATTACATTATGCAGAGCCCATCAGACCCAGACCCCCCTGAGGTTGAAGATACCCTAACCACTATCTCCAAACACTGTACCTTTTCGGACTTCCAGGTTACCGCTCTTAACCAACAGGTTGCTACCTTAACCTCTCAGATTCCCCAGGTTAATGTCTCCAGTTCCGTTATCCCTCCCACTGTCTCCCGTGAAAGAACAGGTTCTTTGGAGTTGTGTATCCCTACACCTAGTATATATGCTGGAGACCCGCTTGCATGCCGTGGGTTTTTAAATCAGTGCGAGATTCAATTTTAACTGTCACCTTCTTGTTTCCCCACGGATCGTACCAAGGTAGCTTATGTTTTTTCCCTTCTCACCGGGGACGCCCTGGCCTGGGCTTCACCAATCTGGGAACTAAAACCTGAACTCACTTACAGCTTCCCTAACTTTAACAGAGAATTTCATTTAGTCTTTGATACCCCTGGACGTAGTGATATGGCTGCTTCCTCCTTGTTCCACATTTCGCAGGGTCGGAGATCTGTGGCACGATACGCTCTGGAATTCTGGACAATCGCAGCTGAGACTGACTGGAACGATGGGGCACTTTCAGCGGCTTTCTGGCAGGGACTTTCGGAATCCTTAAAGGACGAACTGGCGGCTCGTGAGAGGCCATCCTCATTGGAGGCCTTAATCGCTTTGTGCATCAGGGTGGATCAACGACTTCTGGAAAGGCGGGCTGAACGTCAACGTCCTCGTACTTCTGTTTCTATGCCTTCTGCTTCCAGGTCTCCTGCTCTTGCTTTACCAGTATTGGACGCTCCTGAACCCATGCAACTGAGCAGCCATCAACTTTCTTCTATGGAGCGACTACGTTGGAGGAACGAGGGCCTGTGCTTCTGTTGTGGATCTCCTGGGCACATTCTGCCACGTTGTCCCTTGAGGCCGGGAAACGCCAACACCCAGTGAGGTATGAGGGGATCTCACTGGGTACCATCTCTTCTTTCCCCTCTCCCGCACAGGATCTCCCCAAGCGCATCTTACTTTCTGTCCTCCTTAAGTACGCCAGCGTTCAAATCCCCACTCTGCTTTCCTCGATTCTGGATCCGGAGGGAATTTCATGAATCACGCTTTTGCTATCCAGTACAACATTCCTCTCTGGGAAAAGGCCATTCCGGTCAGGTTGGAGGCTATCGATGGTCGACCTCTTCAGCCAGCCTTTATTTCCTTGGAGACACTTCCCATTGAACTTTCTATGAAGGATGGACATTTGGAACTAATTTCTATTGATGTCATCCATTCCCCTTCGGTTCAACTCATTCTGTGCTTACCATGGCTACAACTTCACAATCCCATTATCGATTGGACTGCCGAGTTTCCCGTTCAATGGAGATCACCCCATGTGGAATTGCCTCCTCCGTCCGCTGCGGTATTGGCCGTCTTGGAAACCTTTCCCCCGCAAGACGCCTCCCTACCGGACGTTTATTCGGAGTTCCTGGATGTCTTCAGTAAGACCAAATCCGAGGAACTTCCCCCTCATCGCCCATTCGACTGCCCGATTGACTTAATTCCGGGTGCCCCTTTTCCCAAAGCCAGGTCATATCCATTATCTTTGCCTGAGATGGAGGCCATGGCCGAGTATATCACAGAGAACCTTCAAAAAGGCTTCATCCAGAAATCCAACTCTCCCGCCGGAGCAGGATCCTTTTTTGTAAAAAAGAAAGATGGGACGCTTTGCCCGTGCATCGATTTCCGTGGCCTAAATAAAATTACCATCAAGAATCGCTACCCTTTGCCTCTTATCCCCGAGCTCTTCGATAGGCTGCAAGGCTCGACGATTTTTTCTAAACTTGATTTACGGGGGGCATATAACCTGATTCGCATCCACAGTGGCGACAAGTGGAAGACCACGTTCAACACACGTAGTGGTCACTATGAGTACTTGGTGATGCCGTTTGGTTGTGCAATGCCCCTGCAGTCTTCCAAGACTTTATGAATTAGGTTTTTCGTGATCTTTTGAATTCTTTTGTGATTATCTACTTGGATGATATCCTCATTTTTTCCAAGACCCTCGAGGAACACATTCTCCATACCAAGATGGTGCTCTCTTGTTTACGGGCCAACAAGCTCTACACCAAGATGGAGAATTGTGTCTTTCATCAATTTTCAACTACCTTCCTGTGATACATTGTCTCGGACCAGGGGTTCACCATGGATCCGGAGAAGCCCAATTCTGTACTCAAATGGCCACAACCTAACTCTTTGAGGCGATTCAGCGTTTCCTTGGCTTCGCAAATTATTATAGGAAATTTATTGCTGGTTTTTCTACTTTGGTAGCACCCATTACGGCCCTTACCATAAAAGGGGCCGATACTTCCTCTTGGCCATTGGAGGACAGCCATGCCTTTGAGTCTCTTAAAAAAGCCTTTGTCTCGGCCCCCATTCTGCGACATCCCGTCCCCACCCTCCCCTTTACCTTGGAAGTTGACGCTTCTGACGTGGGAGCCGGTGCGGTTCTCTCTCAAAGAACCACCCCCAAGATAAACTCCACCCCTGTGGGTTTTTTTCCAAAAAAAATTCTTCAGCAGAAAGAAATTACGACGTGGGAAATAGGGATTTGTTGGCCATCATGATGGCATTACTAGAATGGATGAAGAATTGATCGTTGGGAAGCGCAAAACATGTGGAGATAAAAAAATAATCTAATGGTGTAGTATTGTTGTGATAACAGTGGAAATGTCTTCTTAAAATCTCTGAATAAAATACTCACAAGTGTGAGATGGAATACGTGCACATAAGGGTATCTTTAGTTGTGATGATCTGGATATAAACTTCTGTTTGCCCACGGGTACCTTATAAGATTAAAGGAAAACCGGACATACAGTAGTGCAGACTGTATGCAAACATTTATGTGAAAGATGTAAGATGTATTACACTCACATGGTAAAAGAATTATACAGGCATTTAGATCTCAATACTGGATCTCGACTGGATCTCGGCTGCAGGACAGATTGATTCTCTGCTTTCCCTGTGCTCTGCTTCCTGCTGTGGCGTGCGTCCCACGGATGCGTTTCAGCGATACCAGAAGTGACGTCAGCAGGGTTCAGGGTTCCGGTAAGCTGTGAGATGCAGTAGCAAGCGACACTCTACGCGTTTCACCGTCCTTGGTTTCTTCAGGAGTGTCTAGAATGGAAACATCTTCTGGAAGGAACCAAGGAACCCATTCTGATCCTGACGGACCACAAAAATCTTTCTTACATTGAAGGTGCTCGTCGTCTTGGGCCCCGTCAAGATCGTTGGGCGTTGTTCTTCTCAAGGTTTAACTTCATCATCTCTTATATTCTGGGGAAAAAGAATATCAAAGCTGATGCATTGTCCCGTCAGTTCATCACTGAGGAGAGGTCACAGGACATCCCGGAGAGTATTCTGCCCCCCCAATTGTTTATCTCTGCCGCTTCCTTTGACATACTGGATAAGATTTTGGAGTCTCAAGCACAGGTTCCCGAAGGACTAGAGGTCCTTGATGAACGTCTTTACGCACCCCCCACGTTTTCATCTTAAAATTCTTGAATGGGGTCACTCCTCCAGATCTGCCGGCCATCCCGGCTTTAAGAAGATTACGGATCTGATTCAGCGAACTTTTTGGTGGCCCAATATGGTAAAGGACATTAGAGCTTTCACATCCTCTTGCCCAGTCTGCGCCCAAAATAAATCTGTCCGTCAAAAGCCTTCTGGTCTTCTACAACCTCTTCCGGTCCCGGACCGTCCTTGGAGTCACATTGCTATGGACTTCATTGTGGATCTTCCCCCTTCTAATGGTATGACTACTATTCTAGTGGTTGTTGACAGATTCTCCAAGCAAGCTCATTTTGTTCCCCTCAAGGGTCTATCCAATTCTAGTACTTTGGCTGATATTTATGTAAAAGAAATTTTCCGTATTCATGGCGTTCCGTGGTCCATTGTCTCGGATCGTGGTACTCAATTTGTTTCAAAGTTCTGGCGTGCATTTTCCCAGAGGCTGGGCATTACCCTTCTTTTTTCCTCAGGCTATGACCCCCAAACGAATGGGCAGACTGAACGCATGAACCAGTCCCTCGAACAGTATTTGAGTTGCTTTTCTTCCGATTCTCAGGATAATTGGGCAGAGTTACTTCCGTGTGCGGAATTTGCGATTTACTCTCTCAAGAATGAGTCCACTCAAGAATCACTGTTTTTTGTAAACTATGGATCTTATCCTACCCGCCTACCCATGCATTCATCCAGGTCTGGAGTTCCTGCAGCAGATGATAGGGTAACCACCTTACAGGGGTCATGGAGGAGGATTCAAACAGCTTTACAGGAATCGGTCCTAAGACAGAAGAGACAAGCAGATAGGCTTCGTCGGGAGGCTCACAAGTTCGTACCTGGAGAGAAGGTCTGTCTTTCTTCTAAAAACATTAAACTGAAGGCCCCAACTCCTAAACTGTCTCCCAGGTTTCTGGGCCCTTTCTCTATTCTGAGACAAGTTAATCCTGTGGTTTATCAGCTTCGCTTGCCTCCCTCTATGAAGATTTCATCCATCTTCCATGTCTCACTGTTGAAACCATTCATCCAAGGCACACGATTTGCTCATCCTTCACTTCGGCCTCCTCCCGCCATTGTACCAGGACAAAAGAATTTGAAATTCAGTCCATCATTGACTCTCGCATCTCCAGGGGCAAACTCCAGTTTTTGGTCCACTGGAAAGGACACGGACCTCAGGATCGTTCTTGGGTCTCGCATGCTGATCTTTACGCTCCATCTCTACTCAAACGATTCCACCAAAAATTTCCCCTCAGACCTTGGATGGATCGTCCGGAATCTGACCCTCGAGGGGGGGGTACTGTAAGGACCCGCGCTGTGGGGACTCCCGCTACCAGCGCCTCCTTACCTCTTCTCCCCGCTGCCTCTAGTCCCCGGCGGCGTGCTCCAGCCCTCGGCGTATCCCCCGCGGCTGCTCCCGCATTTCCGGGTCGCGCATGTCACCCTTACGGGCATGCTCGGACCCAGGCTTCCCTTTCCTGGTGCCGGGAGCCTGACCCCGCCTCCTCAGGTGCGGCGCGCGCATTGGCACGTTTCCCTGTCCCTGCTCCACCAGGTCTGCCCCCCAGGCTCTTCTCCCCTATCAGGGATTCCCTTGGGCTGCACCTCCGCTCCTCCCTTTCCTCTGATAGGTCCCAGCCCACTATTAAGTCTCCCCTCACCATTACCACATTGCTCTGCATAGCTTCTGTACCTTGGTGCTGTCTGCTTCTGCTTGGCTCTCTTGTGTTTCAGTCCCTGTTCCTGTCCCTGGATTCTCTGCTGACCTCCCTGGATTTTGGCCCTTGGCTTTGGACTTCGAGCACGCTGCTCTCTGGAACCCCTTGGATTTGGCTTTGGACTCTCTACCTTGTAGTCTTCTATATCCCTTGGACACGACTTATGGACCTCTACTACGCTACTCTCTCCGCTCCACGACCCAGGCTTACGGACACTCTACCACGCTGCTCTCCCTACACCTTGACCATTGGCTTACGGACTCTACCCTTCGACGCTGGAGTTGGCAAGTACTGAACTCTTTCTATTTTTGTTCCCTGGACCAGCTACGCTACTTCCACACTCCGGCCGTGCCCCCGTTTACTGTTAGGTGTGTGGTAATTCTCTTTTCCACCTCAGTCCCGGGGTCTCGTCTGGCTTGTGGGCAGGCCAAGCGTTAAAATGAGGTTGAAAAATGAAATGCGTCCATCAAGTTCAACCTATGCTAAATTTAGATGATAGATACTTAATCCTATATCCGTACTTACAATATATTAATCCAGAGGAAGGCAAATAAAAAAAACCATTGTTATATCATCCAATGATATCTCATAAAGGGAAAACAATATTCCTCCCTGACTCAAAGAATTGGCAATCAGATTACTCCCTGGATCAACATCCTTTCCATGTTTACTTATTTGGTATAACCCTGTATACTGTACATTTCATTTCTTAAAAGATGTCCAAATGTTTAATGCACAAATCTTTTGTATCTGCCATTCAGTGTAGCTGGACTGGGAAAAAGCTTCTCAACTACTGTACTCAGCATATTCAATACATTTTCCTATACAGATCCTGTTCAATGATTCAAAAGCCTTTTTCTTACATTTCTTCGGGACTCTTGCTCTATTCGATTTTACATGATAAGAACAACAATATGAGGGCTATGCACTAAGCAGCGCGATTTTGGAACTGATTGGAATTTTTTTGATAAAAAGTGAAGCCAAAAGAGGGATCCACTAACAAGTTCAGGGCATTTTGGTGTGACCGAGTTAAAATATGCCCGATCGCGCGAGTTTCCCCCCCCCCCCTGCTATTGCGCTGCTTACACACAGAAGTCCAACTACCCACCTCCTAGGCCCCATATACCATTACAATATTTAATAAACAACAATACACAACCCACCCACGCTGTGACCCCACAATAAACCATTATTTATTTATTTTAAACACAGGCTTAATACCACAGGCCGACGGGGATCTCCGGGTGGTCCCCACGGGTGTCTGCAGGTCCCACAGTGCACCCCGGGAGGTACCCATGGGTGTCTGGGGGCCCTCGGGTGGTCCCCGCTAGGCTCCATGGCCTCTAGGTGGTCCCCGCGGACCCAACAGGGCCCATGGGTGGTCCCTGTGGGTGTATGGGGGTCCCCCAGTTATCCCCATGTGTGTCTGGGGGCCCTCCGGTGGTTCCCATGGTAGTCTGGGGGCCTCAGGTGGTTCCTGTGGGTCCCCAGGCCCCCCACAGCAGTGGGGCCTCTGGTTCTTTCCCGCAGGTGTCCGTGGGTCCTTAGGTGGTACCCGTGGGTGTCCAGGGGTCCTCGGTACCAATCCTGTATTTAAAAAATATAAACATGGCCTACATTTAAATAAATACAGCCCCCCATCAAAACACATACAGTACAGTAATGGTCAAAATAACTATTAAACATAACTTGTGGTAGACCGCTCACCAGGTATTTACAGTATGATGAATGATCAAAGCACAGCCGGTGCAAAAGGGATGGTAGTATTACACAAAGACATAAACAAAGGAAATTGCAGAATCTCCCTAAGAACCCTAAGGAGTTTAATACTCCCAGACACAATTGTTTAATTGGCCCCCTGAAGACCCCAAAATTGGATTACAAATTACAGATGAAGAAAAAGAAAGAAGAAAAAGACTTTGGATTTTTTTTTACCTGTGGCCTGTTCCTGTTCGTGGATTGGTTCGAGAGCTTGCGGTATCCCCGGGAATCGGAGAGTGAAGACATCTAAAAGTAAGTAAAAAATTGAATGTATGTTATTTTTCTATTACAGGTTTTTTATTTTTATTGTGATTGAATATTTTTTGGATGCCTATTCATTGCCACTGTATTTATGTATGTCTCTATGGATATACATACATACAGGGGACAATCAATGGTTGTTTTTGCAAATGCTTGTTTTATTTTTATTTAGTAAGATGTCATTTTTTGTGATGTTTTAAATAGTTTATTTCAGGGGGCGTGCTTGCTTTTTAATAGTGGCTTCTTTTTGGTAGTTAGATTTTGTCGGATGATGTTTACATTGAGCTTTCATTTATTTCATAATGGTTTTGTTTTTGTGTTTTAATTGTGGTCTTTATTTTGGATTAATTAATTGGTGGTAATTTAGTTCTGTTTACTTCTTGATTTGTTTTTATTTTCAGATTGTTTGGATGGCATAGGATCTTGTTTGTGATTGTTTATTTTAGGTTGACATTGACTGGCATAGTGTTAAATGATGCTCATATAATATGGGCATCTTGTACCCACTGTGCCATTAAATTGTTTTATTGGCATTTGTTATCTATTTAATTGGCTATGTTATTTGTTTTATTTTACTATGTGGTGTGTTTTATTTTGATATGTGCTGTATTTTAATTTGCTATGTGCTGTGTTTGATTTTGATATGTGCTGTGTTTGATTTGGCTATGTAATGTTTTTTATTTGGGCCTGTTTTTTTTATCCTTCACCATTTCTTGGTATATTGGTAAATCATGGCCGTATTATATGGGCATGATGTACCCACTGTACGAATGAATGGTTGAAAGGTGGGGTAAATGCCTGGGGAGAGTTGTTAGGCCTCCTTAGTGGGTAGTGGCAGAGGGTGGGTTAACCCCTTAATTACTATAGCGGTTATTATCCGCTAAGGTGATTAAGGGGCTAGGGGACATTGGAATGTATTTTGCTATGTATTTTTTCTGGCAACAGAGGACATGGACCTGCAATAAGCTGATGAGGGTGCCCTTCGTATTGCCAGGGGTAAGTAGAACGGTTTTTATTTACTTTATTTATGCTTCATGGCTACTGTTATGTTTAATAAAAGGCAAATAATCTATTATCCATATCTGGATAATAGTTATTTTGACCATTACTGTACTGTATGTGTTTTGGTAGGGGGGGGAATGTATTTATTGAAATGTAGGCCATGTTTTATTTTTTTTAAATACAGGAATGGTACCGCAGGCCAGTGGGAACACACGGGGACCACCTGAGGACCCCCTGATGTCAACGGGACCACCCGAGGACCCTCGGATGCCCTCGGGGACCACCTGAGGACCCACGGAAACCTGCAGGGAAGAACCGGGGGTCCCATAGCTGTGGGGGCACAGGGGACCAACGGGGACCACCCGAGGGACCCGAGACCCTGTGGGAACCACCCAAGGGCCCCCAGACACCCGTGACTATGACCCAGGGACCCACGGGGACCATCCATGGACTCCTTTGGGGCCCTCGGAGAGCCGTGGGGACCACCTGGAGGCAGTAGGAAGGTATGGGTATTAACCCCTGGGTGTACCGAGGCTGCTACCGAGGCTAAAACAGATACTGCTGCGGCACAGTTTATTCGAGCATTTGCCCGTTCTGTGCCGCAGCAGTAGCCTGGCGCGCGCCCGAGTGTGACGGGCGCGCGCCGAAGCAGCGGAAGAGCGCCCTCCGATCGGGGCGCTCTCCCTCCCGCTGCCGGGTCCGCCGGGTCCCCCGGAACCCCCTGCCGCCATCCCGCAGATCGCGGGACACCAGGGCTCCCTCGGGGAGCCCTGGACGCGCGTGCAGGGGGCGCAGGCTCCCGAAGACGCGTGACCGCGCGTCATAGACGCGCGGCACGCCGAGGGGCGGCCACTAGCAAGCCGGGAAATCTCCCGGCTTGCGGATCTGGCCGCACTGCGATAAAGTGTGTCGCCAGTGTACTGTCCTTTAGTCATGGAGAGAGACACCAGTTAAAAAATTATATATATAAGGCTATATAAGCCCATCCGGAAACACATCAGGGTGGTGGGCTAGGATTTTATCCGGTAGAAGTACAGAGAGGTATCTCCTGGAGAGGCGCCTCAAGGTAAGTCACAGGTCTGGTATCCGTCAGCCTCACCTCCACCCTGTGTCCTGCGACAAGCAAATCAACTGGTCATTACTCACAGGCTCCGTTTCAATGCGGTCAAGACGCTGAGAAAACTGCAGATTCTGTCTCTGCTGTTCGTGGTGTCGGCGTGCTCCATCGGGAAATGACGTCAAAAATGGAGGAAGTTGTAAACCGTGGTCACAGCAACTCCAACAGCCAATGCATTGAAAAAAGTAAAAAACTTTATTGAAACCTAACAGTGAGCATCAGGAACCATACACTCTGACGCGTTTCGTCCAATGATGGACTTTTTCAAAGAGTGATTACCCATGCATACTAATGGACCTTATATAGGGTATGACGTTTCAAATTAATTATTCAATCACAGGGATGGACCTTCCCCTTCACCTGTAACCCAATTTAGACCATTAGAATCAGTCCCACGTCACCCCATACTGTATATACAAGGGCCGAAACATGCAACAAAACACCACACAATATTCAAATATTCTAAGATAAGAATACAGAAAAAAGAATAATATAAAAATATGGTATTAAAAACAAGAAAATCGAATGCTCACATAATTATTACAGACAATAATAAATAATATAATATAATAAATGTGGATACTGAACACAAACATTAATTATTTAAATCAATTTGGTATAAGTAATATCAATCCATTTAAAGATGCCATAATTGTAAATATTATTTAAGGGCACATACATGGAAGATATAGGAACCCTTTGATACATATAAAAAAGGTCATACAGATAGTACATACCCAATATCAATCACATAATATATACTGTTCTAATAATGTAATGATCGTTGATACACACTCTGAACACTCCCCCCACAAATGTCAACCCACCAAAAAGTGTTTAAGCTCCCACTCCTGGTTGATGCCAAATGGATGGAGAGTGTTCAAAGTGTATATCCAGTACATTTCTTGTCTATTCAATGTGCCTTCTCTATCACCACCCCTTACATGATGGGGAATATGTTCAATAGCCAAATACGAAAAATTGTCTATACCACCACTAGGACACCTAGCAAAGTGTCTAGGCACCGGATGTGATAAATCTTTTCTTTGTATCAGACAAACATGCTCTGCAATTCACATTTTTAATGGTCTAATAGTTCATCCGACATACACTACCGACACACTTAATCACACTGCGGCCAGATCCGCAAGCCGGGAGATTTCCCGGCTTGCTAGTGGCCGCCCCTCGGCATGCACGCGCGTCCAGGGGCTCCCCGAGGGAGCCCTGGTGTCCCGCGATCGCGGGACAGCGGCAGGGGGTTCCGGGGGACCCGGCGGACCCGGCAGCGGTAGGGAGAGCGCCCCGATCGGAGGGCGCTCTTCCGCTGCTTCGGCGCGCGCCCGTCACTCTCGGGCGCGCGCCAGGCTACTGCTGCGGCCAAGAACGGGCAAATGCTCGAATAAACTTGGCCGCAGCAGTATTTCTTATCACATCCACATTGTAGGAGGTATATCGTAAAAGTGGTATTACAATTCAAGAAGGTTTTAATACAATAATTCATTTTATTACCGTCAAACGTTATAAATTTAGTGGTATGTACATATCTGCACATGGAACAATTTCCACATGCAAAAAAACCTTTAGGTATCCCTCGTATATTAGTATATTCTGAACGAGTCTGGAAAAGGCTTGGTGACAAGTGTGAAGCAAGGGTTTTAGCCTTACGATAAGTAAACTTTGGACCATTTTTTACAAATTCGGAGATGTCCTCATCCAGAGACAACGTTTGCCAATGCTTATATACAATATCACATATTAATTTTGATTGACGATTATATGTAGTGATAAACAGAGGACTTACATCGCTGTATCTGGAAAAGGATTTCACATTATCTTTACAATTCTTTGCTTAATGAATCGCGCAGCAGGCTGTATCAGCCTTAACAGCCACTTTGCGTTCTTAAAAGCAGTTATCATAGCCCCCTATGTTTCCAAATTCATGTTTCAAAAACTGCAATCATTCTCTGATTTGTTTGTTCTGTTATTGGATACGTTACTCAAAAGGCCTTGTTCGTTGACTGGAGATGATAGCAGCGAAATTGTGGTACAGGGCAGTTTTTCCATGATTCTGCTGCATTCGACAGTATCACAGCTTAATAAATTAAATTAACCAATGAGGGAGATTCTCTAACTCTTATACTATATATCTAGGGCTGCCTACATGGGAGACAGCCGGTGCTGCTAGTCCTGGCCCTGGCCCTGTGGGTTTAGGGCCCAGCCAGTGTTGGGATTCAGCTGGTTTGCACCGGTTCATGCAAACCTGTTCCTAAAATTTCACAAGTCCGCCGAACCGATGCTTTATTCACTCACCTGTGCTGGCGGCGAGCGGCAAGAGGCGTCTACCAGCATTTCCCAGCATCTACCAGCATCTTTCCCCTGCATATCTTTTCAATATGGCCGTGCGGCGTCAAATGGTGCCGCGCTGCCATGACAACGGAATGTCACGTGACGTAACCGTGTCACCTGATACCCATTGCTATGACAACTGGATGCTAAGTGACATCACAACATTACGCAGCATCGCGTTGTTATGGCAATGCGGCACCATATCACGCCGCACGGCCATATTGAGAAGATTTTCAGTGGAAGCATGTGATACCGGAGCATGCTGGGAGATGTCACCCGCCGCTCGCCAAAGAGTTGCAGGGGGATGATGCCGGGAAACACCACTGAAGGTAAGAACTGGTTTCTAATATTTCTTAATCCCACCACTGGCCCAGCCCCCTTCCCATTTGATTGAGCTGCAGGAAATCCTATCCTCTCAGCTGAGTAATGAGTGGGCAGAGCCTCCAATGGTGTGCAGAGCCTCCGTCAGTGGGCATGTCCTCCATGAGTTAAGCAGTGATGGAGCATGCTGCTGAGAATTCTGAAGCGGAAGGGTCATATTGTAACAGGGACTTATCCCTGTAAACAAACTTGCCTCTAATCCAGCAGTGTGCTGGTTAATTGCATTCCAGCAATTAACCAACTCCACCGGGTTGATTAGAGCTCTCTCAGAAATAGACTGTTCTGAGACAGGAAGAGAGGATTTCTGAGCTCACAATTGTAGCTGACCCAGGAAGAACAGACCAGAGATTTTCCTCAGTACACAAGTGTGCTGACAAGAGGAGCAGAAAGGCTGTGCTGAGATCAAGACACCCAGACACCTATATTCCTGGACACAGGGGACCCAGGAACCTACCAGAGACTGACATGAAGGGCCACCTGCTTTAAGGTATCACTTGAGACTTTGGGGAATAGGGTGGTAATGGGATTATCCCTCCAGCCCTGCAGATAGGGACTGGGGAAGTAAGTTAGCCCTTACACAGGGATAGGTGTTTGTTGTTTTTGTATATTTCTGTTTGCTGTGCTATTTAAGGGAACAAGCAATAAAGCCTTATTTTAATTACACCTTTAAAACAGTCTCCATTGCGTACCTCTGAACACGTCTCTTATACATATCAGGTGACAAAACACAGGCATGAAAGGGGAAGAAGGTGATCTAGAAAACAAGAGAAAATAAAGGAGAAAAAATTAAATGCATAGGAGGGAAAAGATAGAGATATGAGGGGGTGTTAAAGAGTAGAAAGAAAGCAGGAGAAAAGAGAGGTGATGAAAGAGAGGCTTTGATAGGGAGAAAAATTGATATGGGGTGAAATTAATAAGAAAAATACATGAGGGAAGATCAGATAGAAAGAATGTTATTAAGGGTGTTAGAAAAGAAAGAGGAGAGAGGAGAGAGAAAACATACTAGGGGGAAAGAGGAGAGAGAAAGACATGCTGGAGGGAGAGGGAAGATAATGATGATGGGGAGAGAAGAGAGATGTTAAGAAAAGAGGGCAGATAAATATGCTGAGAGGGGACTGGAGACAGACATGCTGGGGAGGCAGGAGGGAGACATGCTGGGGGGGACAGGAGAGAGATACATGCAGGGGAGGCAGGAGAGACATGCTGGGGGGGCAGAAGAGAGATGCTGGGGGGGAGGGGGCAGGAGTGAGACATGCTGGGAGGACAGGAGAGAGACACATGCTGGGGGAAAAGAGAAACATGAAGCTTAAAGCAAATTATATGAAGAGTAAAATAAGATAGTCAAGGAAGGGGGGGAGAAAGGAAGACATTGGAGGAAAGAGATAGATAAGGGGGAGGGAAGGAAATTGAATAACACATTAGGGGAAGAAAATAAGAAAAAGACCTTCGGGAAGGAAAAGAGTGGAAGTCATGGGGAGGAAAGAAAAGAAAGGGACAACAGAGAGTGAAACAAGGGGAGAAGATGGAATGACATGAATAATAATAACTTTAATTCATGTAGTGCTTTTCTCCCAATGGAATGCAGAGCTCTTCATAATTACAACATAGGGGCCTATGCACTAAGCGCCGATTTAAAAAAATCGCCATGGATTGTAAATCGGCATTTTTGAGAGTGTTGCTATCTGTAACACTCGCGCTGCCCACAAACAAGACAAGACCCTGGCACTAAGGTAGGAAGGTATAACACCACACACCCACAGCAGCGGAGGCGTGCCTGGAAGGCAGATATTTAAGCATTGCCGGGTCTGGGTTGGAGCGTGTAGGAGATGCGGTATACATGCCGAGTTCTTGGATTGCAGAAGACAGGATAGTAAGGGTCTGTAAGCTGTGGTCTGGGATTGTAGAGAGCAGTGTAGTCTGAGTCCGTATGCCGTGTTCAAGGGTAGGAGAGATTGCCATAGTCGAGAGTATGCCAAAGTCCAAAATCCAGAAGGGTCCACAAAGCCGAGTCGGTACACGAGAGGTTAACTGCAAACAAGACAGAGCACTGCACAACAGAAGTGAGCCTCACGAGGCTACATAGAATTATGCTGAGCAAAGCATGGGAGGAATCAGGCAGTATTTACAGGCAGGGCAGACCAATGGGAACAGAAGGCGGAGCGGAGGCGCGGCACCAGCGGAGCTGGGATAGGCTGCAGGCAACAATGCAGGGAGGAGAGACTTGCCATGCAGCTGGGGATCGTAGCACATCATCGCGTGTGCGCGCCACATGGGAGAGATGCGTGACGTATGCGGGAGGCAGGACCAGGTTCAGTGCGGCAGCTAGAAGAGCTGCAGGTGCGCGCTTGCTCTGTATTGAGAGCGGGGGAGCGCCCATGGGGAAGAACAGTGGCCGTGGCGGCAACAGCAACAGGTAAGGAAGGAACACACCACAAGGTACGTGTTCCCGATTCCTAACAGTATCCCCCTTGAGGATTGGCCTCAGGACGATTACTATAAGGATTATTTGGAAACCTGGCATGGAACCGATTTAGTAATCCTGGAGCATGGATCTGGCGAAGTGGTATCCATGAGCGTTCTTTGGTCCGAAACCCTTCCAATGAACTAAAAATTGGTCTCCTCCTCTGGAGCGTCTAGAATCAATAATCGGCTGAATCTCGAACTCTTCCTGTCCCTGAACCATGACCGGAGGTGGCCTAGGTGAGACATCATGGAATAGATTGATCTGAAGCACTGGCTTTAATAACGAGACATAGAAGAATGATGGTATCTTCATCGATGGAGGCAGTTGAAGGTGACAAACGACAGGATTGACCTGTTCCTGAATGCTGAAGAGACCCAGGAACCGTGGAGCCAGTTTCATCGTAGGCGTCTTCAACCTTATATTCCTTGAAGATAGCCATACCTTCTCACCTGGCCTATATTTTGGCGCCTTCTGGCGATGGCGGTCCACCTGTACTTTCTTTCTGAGGACTGCTTCCTGAAAGGTTTTTTTTTTAATTCTGTTCCCTGAGTTTTGAAGAAAGTTTACCTTGGAGTCTGCTTCGGAACTCCAAAGAGATTAGATGAGATAGGGAGACGGGCTGGGTGGAAGCCATAATTTAAAAAGAAGGGTGACTCTTGGGTGGACTCATTCCTGAGGGAATTCTGAGCGAAATCAGCCCATGGGAGTAGATACACACAGTAATCTTGTGCATCGGATATGAAACACCTCAGGCATTGTTCAAGAGATTGGTTCATTCTTTCTGTCTGACCGTTGATTTGTGGGCGTTATCCGGAAGAAAATAGAAGTGACATGTCCAGTCTTTGGGTGAAGGCACAAAAGAACTTAGAAACGAACTGTGATTCGCGATTGGAAATAATAGAGACTGGGACTGCGTGGATACGGAAGATTTCCTTCACATAGATGTCTGTAGGGTAGCAGAATTAGGGAGACCTTTAAGTGGTTTAAAATGAGCTTGCTTAGAAAATCTATCTACAATGACCAGGATGGTATTCATACCGTTAGAGAGTGGAAGTTCGACAATGAAGTCCATAGAAAGGTGTGTCCAAGGACGATCCGGAATAGGCAAAGGGCGAAGCAGACCAAACTACTTGCTGTGAGCAGATCTGTTTCAAGCACAGGCTGAACAGGAACTGACAAATTCTTTAATATCCTTCAGCATGTTTGGCCACCAAAACGTGCGTCTAATTAGATCAGAGGTTCTCTTGGTACCCGGGTGACCGGCAGATTCCCCCACTCGAGGATTTTTTTGTGGAATTGTGGAGCGGCATACAAGCACCCCTCCGGCGCCTCCATACCCTCAGGAATGAGTGTTTTGAGACTCAAATATCTTATCCAGTATGTCAAAGGAATTAGCCGCAAGGATATACTTAGAGGGAAGAATGCTCTCAGGGATATCTTCAGATTTGTCTTCAATGACGAATTGACGGGACATAGCATCGGCCTTCAGATTCTTGGTACCAGGGATGTATGAGCTAATCTAATTGAACCTTGAGGAAAAGAGGTCCCAACGGGCTTGACGAGAACCAAGACGGCGAGCACTCTCAATGTATAACAAGTTTTATGATCCGTAAGGATTGAGATAGGTTTTTCGGTACTTTCCAGGAGGTGTCTCCATTCTTGTAGGGCAAGTTTAATGGCCAAAAGTTCTCTGTTCCCAACATCATAATTTTGTTCTGCGGAAGAGAATTTCTTAGAGAAGAACCCACAGGGGTGCAACTTATCTGGAGGAGATCGCCTTTCGGAGAGTATGGCTCCTGCTCCAATATCCGAGGCATCTACCTCCAAAGTTAAAGGGAGAGTAGAATCAGGATGACGGAAGATTGGGACGGAAATAAAAGCCTTTTTGAGAGAGTCAAAGGGTAGGCTGCTTTGGGGGCCAGGAAGAGGGATCCGCTCCTTTCTTAGTCAGGGCAGTAATGGGAGCCTGTGGCAGGACGGCCTGTAGCTGTGGTCAGAGAACAGTCCACACGTGTTGTTTCAGGATAAATGAAAACGTTCAGTGGCTTTATTTCTCCACAGCATAACATAACATGTGGGTACACTGTCCCTTTAAACAAAAACAAATCCTGCTCCACATTGGGTGAACTGACTAACACACCAGGCCTATCTAGCAGGCTGGCTGGCTAAACCATTTACCAAACCGTAAGTGTATTTTAAGCAGTCAGGAAAACAAATGAACAGGTCTTACTTTGGTTGAAGTAGTTAGTTTGGTGAATCCGTCTGGCTAGCAGCTCACATAGCAGAGTTCTGAGGTTTAAGGCAGCCAGCTACTGCCAGTAACAACATCCTTTTATACCTAGCTGGTTAACAGGTGTCAGCTTAACCTCCCGATTACCCAGCTTCCTCCTGAGTTAACCTTCTGAGTGCTGGATGAAGCACTCAGACATATGTTTCCCAGGCATAACTGATAGGGGTTGACTTCACCCTGTCACAGAGCCACAGTGGCGGAGAAATTACGGATGAATCTACGATAATAATTGGCAAAACCAAGGAAGCGCTGAATCGCCTTGAAAGTAGTGGGTTGGGGCCAATCTAGAACGGCTTTAAGTTTATCAGGATCCATCGCGAACCCTGTATCGGAAATAATGTACCCTAGGAAAGAGGTAGAGGTCTGGTGGAACATACATTTTTCCATTTTGGCATAGAGATGGTTCTGGCGCAGGCGAGAGAGAACTAACTTATTGTGCTGAATATTTTCCGGAGAAGACTTAGAATAGATGAGTATGTCATCAAGGTATACAATGACGAAAATGTTAGGGACATCACAAAAGATTTAATTTACGAACTCCTGGAAAACCGCAGGTGCATCACAAAGTCCAAAGGGCATAACTAAATACTCGTAATGTCTGTCGCGTATATTGAAGGCCGTCTTCCATTCATCTCCTTGTCATATACATATAAGATTATAAGCCCCACGAAGGTCCAGCTTGGAGAAAATGGTAGCACCTTGCAAGCGGTCGAAAAATTCGGAAAAAAAGGGCAAGGGGTAGCGATTCTTCAGAGTAATTTTGTTCAAACCTCTGAAATCTATACATTGGCGAAGTGACCCATCCTTCTACGTAACGAAAAAGAACCCTGCTCCAGCAGGGGAAGTGGAATTTCTTATAAAGCACTTCTTTTATTCTCGTGAATATATTCGGGCATGGCCTTAGCCTCCGGGAGAGATAATGCATAAGACCTAGCTTTGGGAAGGATGGCACCGGGCAAAAGATCAATAGGGCAGTCAAAGGGACGATGAGGGGGCAGAACCTCAGAACTAACCTTATCAAATACATCAAGAAATTCCAAAAATATTACAGGAAGAGAAGGGTTGGCAAGTTTGGTGGCCTCTAGGCCGGCAACGACTTGTACTGGGACGTAGAAGGACTCTTAGCAACTGGACCCCACTGTATAGGTTTGTAATCAGTCCAATCTATCTGAGGATTGTGGCATTGGAGCCAAGGTAGACCAAGGATTACCTGCACCACAGGAGAGTGAATTACGTCCAAGGAAATCTTCTCTTTATGTCCATCCTTCGTGGAGAGGGAAAGAAGAACTGTCTCCAAAGAAATGAAGGCTGACTGGAGAGTTCTTCCATCAATGGCCTCCTGACCGACTGGTATGGACTTCTGTATAATAGGGATGTTGTGCTTGTTGGTTAAATCCTGGTCCACAAAGTTTCCACCTGACCCGGAGTCGACAAAAGCGGACGCGGATACTCTGAAGTCAGGACCCTTGAGGAAAATTGGAAGCATAATCCTTTTCGGTAATCTTCCCTAAGTAGGGGGAGAAGAAATAGTACCCAATGAGATTCCCCCATACCTCATT
Organism: Ascaphus truei; assembly: GCF_040206685.1. NCBI lineage: Eukaryota > Metazoa > Chordata > Amphibia > Anura > Ascaphidae > Ascaphus > Ascaphus truei. The sequence goes on from NC_134485.1 coordinate 160,853,805, forward strand.
GGGTGTTGACGTTTCCCGGCTCCGTAGGGCAGTGGCGCACCAGATGTCTAGGTAGATCACAGAAGAAACACAGACCCTCATTCTTTCGGCGTTGTTTCTCAGAATAGGAGAGTTGATGACTTCCTAACTGCATGGGTTCTGAGGCCTCAAGAGCTGGGAGAATGGTAGGAGTAGGAATGCGGGTAGGAGGCATAGGAGTGAGAGAGCACGTATGATGGCGTTCAAGCTGCCTTTCTTGAAGGCGTTGATCCACCCTAATACATACGGCTATCAGGTTCTCTTGCGCGGGAGGTCTTTCCTGAGGGGCTAACTCATTCTTCAGAGTCTCCGAAAGTCCTTGCCAGAAGGCTGCAGATAAAGCCTCATCGTTCCAGCCCGTCTCCGCAGCGATGGTCCGGAACTCCAGAGGATACTTAGCAACAGGTCTGTGGCCCTGGGAAATATGAAACAAAGAAGATGCAGCAGTAAATTTATGACCAGGGGTATCAAACACCTGTTTGAATTCTTTCTGGAATTTAGCAAAATCTTGTGTAAGTTCGGGTCTCTGCTCCAACATGGGAGAAGCCCAGGACAATGCATCGCCAGTCAAGAGTGCAATAATATAAGCCACTTTAGCTCTGTCGGAAGAGAAGTGAGAAAGAGTTAATTCAAATTGAATATCACATTGGTTTAAGAATCCTCGACACACATGTGGGTCACCAGTATAGCGATTGGAAGTGGGGAGATGTGGCTCCAGAGGTAGATTGGGGTCCAGACTAGAGGGGGACAAGGTCGAAGGTCTGAGAATGTGGGACTGAGACTGATGGAGAGAAATAGTGGTGATTTTCTGGGCCAAGGAGGTAACTTGGTTGTCCAAATACTGGAAATGCTTGGTAATGGAGGACAGGGCTGGTCCCACCTCAGGGGGGTCTATGTTTGTTGGGCTCAGCATACTGTAACGCTCGCGGTGACCACAAACAAGACAAGACCCTGGCACTGAGGTGGGAAGGTATAACACCATACACCCGCAGCAGCGGACGTGTGTGTGGAAGGCGGATAGTTTCGCTTTGCCGGGTCTGGGTTGGGGAGTGTAGGAGATGCGGTATACTTGACGAGTTCTTGGATTGGAGAAGACAGGATAGTAGGGGTCTGTAATCCGTGGTCTGGGATTGTAGAGAGCAGCGTAGTCCGAGTCCGTATGCCGTGTTCAAGGGTAGGAGAGATCGCCGTAGTTGAGGGTATGCCAAAGTCCAAAATCCAGAAGGGTTCACAAACAAGCCGATTCGGTACACAAGAGGTTAACTGCAAAGGAGACAGAGCACTGCACAACAGATGTGAGCTTCACGAGGCTACATAGGATTATGCTGAGCAAAGCATGGGAGGAAGCAGGAAGTATTTAAAGGCAGAACCGACCAATGGGTACAGGGGGCGGAGCGGAGATGTGGCCCCAGCAGAGCAGGGAAAGGCTGCAGGTAACAAGGCAGGGAGGAGAGACTTGCCACGCAGCTGGGGATCATCGCATGTCATCGCGTATGCGCGCCGCGTGACGCTTGCGGGAGGCGGGACCGGGTTCCATTCGGCAGCTAGAAGAGCTGCGGGTGCGCGCGCACTCTGTAATGAGAGCAGGGGAGCGTGCATGGCAGGATCAGTGACCACGGCGGCAGTAGGTAAGGAGGGAACACGCTACAAAAAATGTGTTCCCGAGTCCTTACAGTTATTAACCAACTAAGGTGATTAAGGGGTTAGGGGCATTGCATTGTATTTTTGTATGTATTCTTGCTGGCATTGGAGGACATGGCCCTGCAGTATGCTGACGAGGACCCCCGTCATGTTAGCAGGGTTAAGTAGAAAGGTTTATTTACTTTATTTCTGCTACCTGGCTAATGTTTTACTTAATAATCGGCAAATGAGCTATTATCCATATCTGGATAATAGTTATTTTGCCCAGTACTGTATGTGTTGGGGGGGAAGTGTATTTATTGCAATTTCGCCTGACGAAGGATTCAATTATCCGAAACGCATTGTGTGTGCAGAGACCTGGACCAGAAGTTGTGTGTCTGCTCGAGGACACCTCGACGGTGAACAGTCCTGTAGACCGGACGCGGCGAACAGGAGCACACTGCACCAGAGAGCGGGAGGTTGATGTCGGCGTCCCTGAGCAGTTTTTTACATGTGAGTGAATTGTTGTCTCACATTCTTTGCCAAATAAACATATTTTTATTCATCTGTGTTACGCTGTCTTCCACTACATGCGCCCTGAGTGGCCCATCCATGATGTACAGAGGGAGAAGGAGCATGACTGACTAGCAAGAAGGAGGGAAAGAAAATAAAGATACCTATAGTACTACCCAGTACCACACAGGCCCGTGTGAGTACATATTACGTTATACTCTTATTACCCCTGTGCTCTTAACCATTGGTTTACTATTGTATGTGTTTTCAACTACTGGTCTGATATTAACTCTGACCCTTGTCTGCGCCCCTCTGTCTCTCTTTCTACCTATGTTTTCTTGAGGATCGTGGGAAGATCCTTTCCAGGGGTTGAGCAGCAGACACTGAGCATTTGAAGTGTGGTATATGTATATTTATTTTTGACCTTATTCTTCTGTTCAGTTTCAAGCATTGTGTAAAAGGAGCGCCCCAGTTCACTTCCATTCCAGTATTTATTGCAATGTATGCCAAATTTTATTTTTGGATACAGGAATGGTACCGCAGGCCAGCGGGGACTACCCGAGGACCCCGGACACCTGTGGGGACTGCCCGAGGGCCCTCATGCACCTGCGGTGACCTCCTGGAGGCCCTCGAACACCCATGGGGACCACCCGAGGACACACAGAAACCCATGGGGACCACCTGGAGGCCTACAGACACCCGCAGGAACCACCGGGGACCCCTGCAGGCCTCTGGTATCAATCCTGTGTATCAAAAAAGAAATGATGGTTTTATGTGCAGGCAAAGGGGGTAGGTTGTGTATTGGTGGTTAGTACATATTGTAATGTTTATTGGGGCAGAGGGGGTGAATGAAGGGCCAAGTACCCACTTCACTCACCCCCTTTGCCCCCAATAAAGCTGCTGTTGTTCCTTAACCCTTTCATTGCCTTAGCGTTAGCCGCTAAGGTAATGAAGTTGACTGTAAATGCATTTTTATTGCATCAGATTGATGCTGGGGGTCTCCTGTGGTGATAATAATGGATATCAGCTCCGGATACTCCCGGCATCAATCTGATGCAGGAAAAATGCATTATTTTTTCTAAGTCCCGTATCACCGCTTATCGGCAGCTTCTCACCACCCTCTTGCCAATTTTTCCTGGTGAGACAATTTGGCGCGGAAATCTCTATTCTAGAGCCACTAAGGTAATGAAGCTGCTTTAATACAGCACCGACATTGTTTATTGCACTAAATCACGACGGCACGCCGAGATCTACCCCAGCTGCCGCCAGTAACAACCGCGCGCCGCCGCGTTTCCCCCACGCACCCCCCCTCCACTTCGCGCGCAATTTACCTCCCTTCCCGACCCCGTACCCGGCTCCTGCTCTGCTCCTCTGCTTCCCCGCACCCCCGCTTACCTTCATTTGATCTCCAGGGGTGTCGGGGAAGCCTGGGGAAGCCGGGGAAGACGGGGAAGACGGGCGCGCATGTTACTGTGACGTCACAGTGCGCCGCCACGCGCCGCGGCTACCCGCTTCCCAGCCGCATGGAGCCGGCGGCTTTTGCTGCAATAAACAATGTCGCTACTGTATATTTTTATTAATAGTGTGCGGGAGCAGGGGGTCCCCTGAGCTGAACCGCAATGATTTCTGCCTCAGGGACCCCCTGCTTCCCGAGTTACAGGCCCTGGTTTGGGGCATCGGTGCCAGTGTCACCGCCATCTTTATAGAGCCCACGTCGCGTCTTGGACGCTATAAAGATGGCGGCGACATTGGCCTCCGATGCCCCATACCGGGGCCTGTAACTCAGGAAGCAGGGGGTCTCTGAGGCAGAAATCAATGCGGTTCAGCTCAGGGGACCCCCTGCTCCCGCACACTATTATTAAAATGTACATTAATGCAGCTTCATTACTATAGCGGATCGCCGCTAAGGTAATGAATTATTGTTTATTGATATGTGTGTTTTTACAGTAATGTAGATGTGTAGGGGGTCTCCGGAGCTTAACCGCATTGGTTTCAGGTCCGAGGACCCCCTACTTCAGGAGATACTGGCCCCTTTATGGGGTGCCGGTAACCCCTGCAGAATTTAAATGTCCCGGTCACGTGACGCGGAAGCTTGAAAGTGCAACGCTTGAAAGTGCAGGGGATACCGGCACCCCATAACAGGGCCTGTATCTCCTGAAGTAGGGGGTCCCCGGACCTGAAACCATTGTGGTTCAGCTCTGGAGACCCCCTGCTCATTTACACTATTATTAAAATGTATTTGTTTTGTGTACGATCGCCTGTAACAGCCTTGCATGGAGATGGCAAATCTCCATGCAAAGGTTCCAAGCTGCTTTTTTTTTGCTAGCGTACGTAAAGTTTAAGAACACTAGCAAGGGGAAAAAGCTTGCACATACGATAAGCCAGTTTTTGGCCCGTCCGAGACAAAATGGGCTCAAGGCCTTAGTGAATCGCGTCTCCGGCTTCACTTTATATCGGACGTGATTTTTTATTTCTACCAGACGCAAAAGCATGGAGCTTAGTGCATAGCCCCCTATTTTTCTGGTGCCTGAAGCACAGGGAGATAAAATGCTTGACCAAGGTCACGAGGAGCTGACACTGGCATTTGAACAAATTTGAATCAGGTTCCTCCTCTTCAATCTCAGTGTTATTGTTATTGTTCGCTCCTTCAGGCTGTGCTGTGAACCAGGTTTACCTTCTTCAAAGGCAGTGTTCTTACCACTAAATTACTCTTAAGCCAACAGGCTTGCCTTAACCTCACAAGGAGGTACAGGAATTCAACGCATATTTTAACACATGATAAGTAGAAGCAAGCATCTGGTTCTGATACATATATGACTCATTTTGTGGGTCTTGAGATCCCTTCACTTCAGTTTAATTAATAATGCTATCATTCAATATTAGCCATTTCTCCAGTGAATAATTTCCTCTGTCATAATTCTATATAATCTGATGGACTAGTAAAGAGAGGACAGTTCTGCTTGTGAAGGTTTTCTCTTAGAAAGGAGTTGCATGCTATAGTCACAAATAAGTAAAATTTGTATTTTCTGGGTGATTGAGTTTCCGTAAACAAACAAGCCTATTGCATTGATAAGTTTTTCCTATCTGGTTTTTTTTTATGACAGTGTAGATTTCCTGTCTAACTATTATGCAAAGCAAATGTATAAATAGCAGCTGAGCCCAGCAGTGATCTGGTTAATTCTCCCTGCCTGAGAGCAGGCAGAGTTAATTAGCCAGGTTCCAGCTGATTCGTTGGAGGGCTTTAAAAGCCTGGATGTCCCGGTAGTGTGGGTTCTCTGTGAACAAGGGATCAGGGCCGCAGACAGATTTCCTGGGGCCAAAGACTAGAGCTTCGCCTGCCCCCCTCCACCCCCGCCCCTGCCTGTTGGTGGCCTTGCGAGCCCTCCCCTTTCACCTCTATTTCTCTCCCCCCTCTGTCTCTCACTCTTTCCCCCTCTTACTCACTCAATCTCTCCATCCCTCTCTTATACCCCCTGTTTTACACTCCCTATCTTCTCTCTACCCCTCCTCTGCTATCACTCAATTAACTCCTCTCATGCAATCCCCCCTTTTCTCACACTCATTCCCCCTCCTCACCTGGCCATACACACAATTACCCCCCCCCCAATTCCCATACAATCCCCCCCCAATACATACACAATACACTACCCCCAAAACAGAAAGCACTACACCCCACCAGATACAAACACAATCCCCACCAGATACAAACCAAACTTCTGCCCCCAGATACAAACACCACTACCTCCCCAAATACAATTCCCAACACCACCACAAATACAATTCTCCCCTCCACAAATACACTTACCATTCCCCCCCAAATACACTTACCACCACCCAAATACACTTTATACCCCCAAATACACTTACCACCCCACCCCCCCAAATACACTTACTATCCCCAAATACACGTACCACCCCCAAAAATACACTCACCCCCAAATACACTTAACACCCCCCACACCCCACAAATACACTTACCACCCCCAAATAAACTTGCTACCTCCCCAAAATACTATTGCCACTGCCCCCCCCCCCCCCCCCAAAATAAATACACCTACCTTTGGTTGACGCTACTGGGCCCAGCTTCCGGTTCTCTTCAGCTGCTGCTGCCTTGTTCCATGCTGGGCCTCTCTCTCTCCAACCTGTGCGTGCCGGAAGCTGGGCGCACCCGGAAGTCATGCTCAGCTTCCGGTGAACACCAGTTAGAGAGACAGAGTGACCTGGCGTGGGACAAGGCAGCAGCTGCAGAGAGCTGGAAACTGAGGCCCAGCAGCAGTAACAAGAGGCCCGGCCACCCAGCAGCTGGACATAGAAGTTAGGCCCGGTGGACCGGACCCCCTGCAGCCACAAGGCACAATACAGTTGTCTTTGATCCCCCCCCCCCCCCGTTCCCCCTTTCGGCAGCCCTGCTAGGGACACACACAACCTGGGACTCTATTCAAGGAGAACATCACAAGCCCTGTCAAAAAAAAATTATGTTGCTTTGTTATCTGCATGTTCTCCTGTGATACTGCTGGACTTGAACCCCCCCCTTTTCTGGAAAGGGATGCCGACAGTCTATGTGTCCTGGACAGTTATTTTTCTGTTTCCATTTGCAGCTCTGACTGCCAGCCTCATCTATTTTGGTTGTTAGCTTTCCCTGTATCTGTAAATCCCAGTGTATGTGGAAACTGCTACATGTTTGATACATTTCCCCCTCCAGACTGCCAATAGCTGGTTGCCCTGACAACCTATTTAGTCCTCCTAGTTGAGATGGTTTGTCTCAACTCCTCTGTCTGTGTTCACAGTTACTACAGTCCAGTCACTTTTCCTGTGTGAGAGGAATCACATACTTCCTTTTTCATCCAAACAGGCTGAGTGAGTACACCTATCTTACCTACTCCCTGGCAAAGCAATTCATTTGACCTTCCCTTGATACAAAAGCACCTTCACATAGAGAAGCACTCTCTCACCACTCAACATAAAACAAGTACCCTTTATTTTGCTGTGACTTTCTCAATAAAGTTAAGAATATACTGAATGACTTGGTGTGCTTTCAAAGAGGGATGAGTTCAGCTATATGGTCATACTTATACCCTGCATATAACCCTGTGGCGGCAGAATAGTCAAACGAAAGCTGTGTGGTTTGGGGTCAGCACAGAAATCTGCTACTTACACAGCCTTTATGCAAAGCAAAGCTGTAGTGACACAGCTTAAGGCAAATCAGGTACTGCACAAGCAAGCAGCTTTACACAGTACACAGGGAGCAGCAGGCTCTATACAGCAGTACAAGCAAGCAGTTTTGCACAACTAAAACAGAGCACAACCTCTATACAGCAAAAACAAACAGCAGTTTTAAACAGCAATTGTACAAAGGCAGCAGCACTGCAAACAGATTATACACATAATCTCCACTGCCCTATTGTGCCGGAGCCCACCCTCTGAACGGCTACACAGTGAGGTACTAACATTACACCTACCCCTGCGCACGTCCCCATGGCTTAGGTCATCAAGGGCCATGCCACCGGACATCCGCCAGGACACGGGTCAGAGTCATGGACACCTGTAAGAACAGCTACCGCTACGCTGACCGCTACGCTGACCGCTACGCTGACCGCTGCAGGACACCAACCGGCACCATCTAAGACAGTCACCCATCGCTGACGGATGTAACAGACCGCACACCACATGCTCTGGCTAAAGGCTTACATACACCTGCAGCATGGCAAAACTCAGACCCTCAGTGTATTGTGAAATAAGTGATTTAAGGCGCAAACAACTATAAATAATAACAATGGTGAATATATATTAGAAAAGTGATGTATGATGATAATATTCCAACCACCCAGCTCAAACCTCACTGGTGGGACCTGTTTCACGGGTTCCAAAGATTCAAGCAATTTTCTCAAACATCCAGGGGGAGCATAAGGGGAAAAAAACACAAATTTAAGTGCAGACGTTTCTGTAAAGTGAAATGATTGTGTCTTGGCTCGTATAAATGTATTACTCACAAGATAAGATATATGAGTTATTCAGGCAGTTGGCAAATTGGGTTGCCACCCATATAGATGGCTGCGATCTGGACCACCCTTGTTAGAGATACCGTCAGCAGGATGATGTATGTAAAATAGAGAGAGAACTACATAGTGCGATCAAAAAGGTACAACTTTATATTTTAAAAAACGGGTCAATAAAATGCGCACTTACAATGTGCCAGTAAAAATCAAACATGTATCTCACAAATGGAGAAAGTAGAAGCTCCCCGAACTGCTCACCACCTCCCTCGGGTGTTTGGCTTTCTCCCACGGATCTGTATGCCGGTTCAGAGCCTCCCTTAAGGCGCCCGTCCAGGAAGATGACGTCACGGCTGCAGAGTTGGTCAGCTACGGGTCGCGTCTGAGCCCAAAATTGGTCCACTCAACGCGTTTCGCCCAGCTTGCTGTAGCTGTTGTCGGCTTCGTCAGGAGTGTGTAAAATTGGGTACAGTTGATTGTTATATACCCTATAGACAAGCTAATCTATTCAATTATACAATAAAACAATTAAACAACCTGATCTATGGCTATTATTGTGGGAGTGAAGTTGGAAATTTCAAGACATACAGTGAATTGCTTCGCATACATTAATGAGTGAGTGCAAATGACAATGCAATAAAGAAGCAAACAGAAAGCAGACATAATAATCTTATGATGTTTAAAGGTGCATATATAAATATATATTTACATAAACAACCCAACTTGGGCAATATGAAATGTCATTAGACAATTATTGTTTTGGATAGCATATGTGGATTTATTCCATCTGCAATCATCAAGGAGCAACAAATATGGAATTACATTTGAGGAGATAGAGTTTGAGGGGTAAACTCTGTAAATAGTGTGAGACTGCTCACAACACTTTATAGATTCTAATAATTTTTTTCCTTTTTCTTCTTCAGTGGATCTTCTCTCTAAATTTTTTTAACAATAATGCTCAAATTTGGCAAAAAAAGGGTCTATTAGAATATTAATGCTAGGAGTTAGTGTATATGTGCGATCTTTGATAAAGTATAATCTTCTGCACTACATCTATCTGGGAACTGATTTGTCAGGAAAAGATGGCAGGGTGTTAATTCCTGATGGCATTATAATGGCACCTTGCTTTAGGTGTATCTTTGTGGTCCAAACCTTATGTGTTGTATATATACATTTATAGAGATAAATCAATATAATGAGTTGTGAAAATAGTATACAGATTCCATTTATCATATTTGAATAAGAAACGGAGTTGTAAGGGCATTCACTATGGTTGCGTAATCAGGTAGGCTATTATATATGTAAAAAAAGAAAGAATGTGAATAAAAATATAATACTATAGGTGCTGATAATGAAATATTCTCTATCAATCAACTGTAATGACATTTCATTTACAATGAATGGACACAGGATCAAAATTCAAAACATCAACATACAGATAAAGTGTATACAGTTGTCGGTTCCTATGGTGAATCCTGAAAGATAAGATAGGAAAAGCTAATGCAGAGACAGAGAGACAAAGGAACAAAAGAGGATCATATTAGTACCATGATATTAAGCATAATCTATTTCAAAAAAGGAGCAAGATCTATCTCGGCATTAAGGCCTCTTGGAGCTAATGTTTTGAGGCGATGGATCCAAAATGTTTCCCTCTTTAGAAGTTCTGACCCCCTATCCCCTCCCCTCCAATGGGGTAGTACATGTTCGATGGCTTTAAAGATTAGGCCTGTTGGTTCTCCACCGTGACATTCAGATAAATGATTTGGTATACTGTGGTTAGTCAATTTTCTCTTGATGCCACTCAGATGTTCGATAATTCGAGTTCTTACTGGTCTTATGGTCTTTCCGATATATTGTAACTTGCAGGAACATTCCATTAGATAGACTACATGGTCTGTCCTGCAAGTCATAAAGGTTTCAATATTGAAGACTTCACCAGTGACATTAGAGCAAAAATTAGTATGATCAGAAGACCTGAATCCACACGCCTTACAACTTGTACAGCCAAAAAAACCTTTCTTATTTAACCATCTATTGTTCTTAGAATTGGTGTCCCTTAATGCACTAGGGGCTAATTTGTCTTTGAGATTAGAGGCTTTTTTAAAAATCACATTTGGTCTGTCTGGGATATTGGGACCCAACACTGGATCGTTTTTGAGTATGTCCCAGTGCTTAAGAATGATATTCTTAATTTTTCCTGCATCTCTACTATATCCCGTCAGAAATGCAAAATCATATTTGTTGTTTCTATTTAAATTCTTTTGCTTAGGTACCAGTAGATCCTCTCTCTGAAGTTCCCCTGCCCTACTTATAGCTGATTCTATTGTTTCCTCCTTGTAGTTTTTCTCCAAGAACCTGTTTTTAATTTTTTCAGATTGTGTAATGTATTGTTCTTTGTCTGTGCAATTCCTTCTTATTCTGGTGAACTGGCTTGCTGGTACATTGTCCATCCATTGTGGTAGATGGCAACTGTCTTTCTTGATGAAGTTGTTTTTATCTATATCTTTAAAATAAGTTTTTGTCTTGATAGATTCGTTTTCGATATAGATATTTAAATCTAGGAAATTGATTTGATCCTTGCTCCATTCACTAGTAAATTTCAAATTGTATGAGTTAATATTCATCTCATTGATAAATTTAATAAGTGTATCTTCTCCCCCACTCCAAATGAAAAACACATCATCAATGTAGCGGCGATAGAGGACAAGACTCGCACCAAGCTCACCCTCTGACCAGATGTTGTCTGTCTCCCAATCTGATACAAACAGATTGGCGTAGCTTGGAGCGAATCTCGTCCCCATCGCCGTCCCACATTTTTGCAAATAAAAAGTGTGTGAATCCCAAAAATAATTGTGCTCTAGTATGAATTTTATACTGTCAATAATACATTCAACCTGTGATGCTGGTAGACTCTCATCCTCCTGTAGAACCCGCCTGACTGATTCGCAACCCTGTGTGTGTTCTATAATTGTATACAGTGAAGCAACGTCGCATGTTGCCAATAGAAAGTGTTTTTCCCATTTGACACAACTCAAAAGATTGAGTATCTCTACTGTATCTTTTAGATAGGCCTTTTGTTTGACCACATATTTTTGTAAGAATGTGTCTACAGTATATATAAAGAGAGGTTGGCAGTTAGTGAGTCAATCCCCGAGACTATTGGTCTGCCTGGGGGATTGACTACACTCTTATGGATCTTTGGAAGGAAGTAGAAGACCGGCATCTTGGCTTTATTTCGGTACAAGAAATTATATTCTTTTTCATCCAGTATGCCGGTCTCCCTTCCCCCATCCAACAGCATTTTGAGTTCTTCTGTATATTTAATGATGGGATTGCCTGACAACTTTTCATATGTGTTGGTGTCTCCTAGCAATCTCAATGCCTCTTCTTCATATTTATCTCGATCCATAAGAACTATCCCCCCCCCCCCCTTTGTCTGCCTGTTTGACCACCAAATCCTTATTATCCATAAGTTGTTTAAAAGCATCTTTTTCATTCTTAGTTAAGTTTTCTTTTTGCTGGTTTCCCTTTTCTTTCAAATCTGTACTCAAATTTTCAAATTCTTTTGTTATCATTTGTTATCACTTCCAAATGGTTCCGTTTCTTATTCAAATATGATAAATGGAAAAAATGGAATCTGTATACTATTTTCACAACTCATTATATTGATTTATCTCTATAAATGTATATATACAACACATAAGGTTTGGACCACAAAGATACACCTAAAGCAAGGTGCCATTATAATGCCATCAGGAATTAACACCCTGCCATCTTTTCCTGACAAATCAGTTCCCAGATAGATGTAGTGCAGAAGATTATACTTTATCAAAGATCGCACATATACACTAACTCCTAGCATTAATATTCTAATAGACCCTTTTTTTGCCAAATTTGAGCATTATTGTTAAAAAAATTTAGAGTGAAGATCCACTGAAGAAGAAAAAGGAAAAAAATTATTAGAATCTATAAAGTGTTGTGAGCAGTCTCACACTATTAACAGAGTTTACCCCTCAAACTCTATCTCCTCAAATTTAATTCCATATTTGTTGCTCCTTGATGATTGCAGATGGAATAAATCCACATATGCTATCCAAAACAATAATTGTCTAATGACATTTCATATTGCCCAAGTTGGGTTGTTTTTGTAAATATATATATATGCACCTTTAAACATCATAAGATTATTATGTCTGCTTTCTGTTTTCTTCTTTATTGCATTGTCATTTGCACTCACTCATTAATGTATGCGAAGCAATTCACTGTATGTCTTGAAATTTCCAACTTCACTCCCACAATAATAGCCATAGATCAGGTTGTTTAATTGTTTTATTGTATAATTGAATAGATTAGCTTGTCTATAGGGTATATAAGAATCAACTGTACCCAATTTTACACACTCCTGACGAAGCCGACAACAGCTACAGCAAGCTGGGCGAAACGCGTTGAGTGGACCAATTTTGGGCTCAGACGCGACCCGTAGCTGACCAACTCTGCAGCCGTGACGTCATCTTCCTGGACGGGCGCCTTGAGGGAGGCTCTGAACCGGCATACAGATCCGTGGGAGAAAGCCAAACACCCGAGGGAGGCGGTGAGCAGTTCGGGGAGCTTCTACTTTCTCCATTTGTGAGATACATGTTTGATTTTTACTGGCACATTGTAAGTGCGCATTTTATTGACCCGTTTTTTAAAATATAAAGTTGTACCTTTTTGATCGCACTATGTAGTTCTCTCTCTATTTTACATACATCATCCTGCTGACGGTATCTCTAACAAGGGGGGTCCAGATCGCAGCCATCTATATGGGTGGCAACCCAATTTGCCAACTGCCTGAATAACTCATATATCTTGTGAGTAATACATTTATACGAGCCAAGACACAATCATTCCACTTTACAGAAACGTCTGCACTTAAATTTGTGTTTTTTTCCCCTTATGCTCCCCCTGGATGTTTGAGAAAAAAACTCAGACCCTCACCAGACACCATGCATTAGAGTGACAACCCAGATACTGAGACCGCTACACAACTGCAACAGATGCAAGATGGCGCAAGGCCCAATCGGGTAGTGATGCTTACACGAAAGGCCCACGAAAAGTAAGAAACCGACATAGACGCACACCGCAAAAAAATAGAGAAGGCCTGGGAGGACACTGGTCATGAAATATTTAACGTTGCAAGTACTAGCGATCAGGAAAAGCAGATTAGGCCAACTGAAGTCAAGTCACAAATGCTATCAAATGCTGTAACAAACATATCTCACATACCTGAAAAGAATCAATACAGAAAAAAGCCTCAGCGAATGTGACCTGCAGGAAGCAACCGACCTGGAACGTGACGGCTTCGTACAGACCGCTATCGCAGAAGCCGAAGACCAGAGAAAGGACATTTTGCTAGAGACCGCATCACAGCGCTCCAGCACATTCAGACCTTCATCAAGATCAGCTAAATCAGTGCAAGCTAATGAGTCCAGCACAAGCGCAAATGCTACCAAGGCACGAGCCACCGCTGAGGCCGCATGTGCTAGGGCTGAATATGGTTGGAAAGAGGCAGCCGTAAGAGCAGAGAAAGCGTGCATAGAAGAGGAGGAGCAGAGAGCCACCGCCGCCGCTTCCGCCGCCACCACTGCTTCTCGCAGGAAGGCCGAATTGGACAGACCAAGAGGCTCTAAGCAAGGAACATGACGCCACCATAGCCCAAGCCGAAAACTTGGAAGCAGCCGTGAAACAGGTCGGCGAGAGCGACTGTACAGTCGGATAGCCTCAGAGGATCCAACCCAATGCACTGAAGACTACATGAGGAGCCTCCTCAGTGTCAACATCAGATCATCATCCCAACACGTCGAGGGTCACATCACAGATGCCGAAGACTTGCTCGGTCCACGAAGAGAAGATGCTGCTACCTGGGATAGCCACAGCCGCAACAGTGATCCACACGCCAGCACACATACGGATGCACTACAACAGGTTCGCAGTCCAGGTATGCCCACGAGGAGAAACACAACTCCTCACACTAACCCGCAGTCATCACATGGCCACACCAAGGAAGAGGTGGCCGCAAGGCCCCTCTCGGCAACCACATCAGAATGCAACCAACACACCGATGCATCAAGCCTAACAGACATGGGCAATTACATGATCCGGCGTGACATGGTGCAGACAGGACTTACCAACTTTGACGACCGTCCTGAGAATTACCGAATATGGAAGTTCACATTCAAGGATGCTATCAAGAGTCTAGGCTTCTCTGCAAGGGAAGAACTCAGCCTACTAACCAAATGGCTGGGAAAAGAATCCGTAGAACATTAGAAGAGGTTCATGGCAGCGAACGTGAACCACCCCCATGTAGGTCTTGACTTAGCATGGGAAAGGCTAGAGGAATGCTATGGTAGCCCAGAAGCAGTCGAAGACACGCTCTTCAAGAGAGTTGACAACTTTCCCAGATTAACAGCCAAAGACTACTCGAAGTTACGAGAACTCGGGGATCTGCTGCAGGAGCTGAAGTCTGCAAGAACAGACCAATCCCTAACAGGTCTCAATGTCCTGAACTCCGCTTGCGGAATGAGACCCATCTTGGAGAAGCTGCCCTACAACCTCCAAGAAAGATGGACTTCACAAGGCTCCAAATACAAAAGGGAGAAGCAAGTCGCCTTCCCTCCCTTCTCATTCTTCTTGAGCTTCATTCGCGAAGAAGCAAGAACAAGAAATGATCCCAGCTTCATCCTAGGCACATAACTGTACCCAGCATGAGCAGCCTAAAGAATGAAGGACTGGTGACAAGATACAGCAGCACAAGAACGCCTATCTTGGTCCACAGAACAGACGTGTCCCCTGAAACATCTACACGTCCCAATCATTCTACTGCTCTAAGCAGGGAGACAGGGGACCCAAACAGGGAATGACCCATACACCAGAAGCCACACCCACATAACAAGTGCAACGGGTTCAGGATGAAATCCATAGAGGAACGCAAGAACTTACTCAGAGAGTTTGGAGTTTGCTTCAAGTGCTGCACTTCCACAACCCATCTAGCCAAAGACTGTAAAGAAGCCATCAAATGTGCAGTGTGTAACAATGACAAGCACATAACATCTCTACATCCGGAGGCGCTGATACTTCACCAAGTCAACAAACCCTTCCTCCATGGCAAAGCATGGCGGGGAGGTAGGAGAAGAAGAGCCAACACCTGTCACGTCCCAGTGCACCGAAGTTTGCGGAGTGGGATGTGACCAAAGGTCCTGCTCTAAAATATGCCT
Source organism: Ascaphus truei (assembly GCF_040206685.1). NCBI lineage: Eukaryota > Metazoa > Chordata > Amphibia > Anura > Ascaphidae > Ascaphus > Ascaphus truei. The sequence continues at coordinate 160,869,202 of NC_134485.1, forward strand.
TGTCGCTGTACACCCCTAGGGCCAACTTGATAGGGCTATTAGGATGTACGCAATCATTGGCGAAGACGGAATTCTTCAGCTTGTTCAACGCACAAGACAATGCCTCACCCTACACACTCATAACCTGCGCAGGACTAACTGAGACAACAGGGAGGAGAGCAGATGGCTACAACATATGTTTAGTGGACAACAGAGTAAAAATGGCTCTCCCTATACTCATAGGGCCTCCTGCACTAAAGTTTCATTAAAAAAATCACCGGGCCATTTAAATCACCATTTTTATGCGTTGGTATCACGGTATTCAGTAAGTCTTCATTACCTGTCATAGCAAAATTCACAAAACGGGCGATTAGCCGATGATCTGATGAATGACCCTCTGAAAAGGCATTAACCGGCGAGTTGTATCTGCTGCAGAGAGAGCTGCTCTGAGAGAGCCGTCTCTCCCTGTGTAAATCTCGCCCGAAATGCATGTGTATAAATTTTTATTTTGATAATAGTTTAGATGAGCAGGGGGTCTCCTGAGCTGAACTTCATTGGTTTCAGCCTCGGGGACCCCCTACTTCCCGAGATTCAGGCCCCGTTATGGGGTGCCGGTATCTCCTATGCATTTTATTCCCATGGTCATGTGACGTGGACATTTAAATGCATAGAAGATACTGGCACCCCATAACGGGGCCTGTATCTCGGGAAGTAGGGTGTCCCTGAGGCTATCCGCTATGGTAATGAAGTTTACGGTTTAAAAATGCAATTTAATTGCATAGGGTTCATGCCAGGGGTCTCTTGTGCTAATATTAATGTATATCAGCTCCAGAGATTCCCGGCATCAATCCTATGCAGGAAAAAATTATTTATTTTCTAAGTCCCATCTCGCCGCTTCTCTGCAGGTTACCAACACCTTTACACCAACTTTTTCTGGCGTGAGGATTTTGTGATAAAATTACCACTCTAGAGTGGTGATAGGCGTTCATAGCATAATCACTGCTACTAGAATTGCGTGAGTTTATGAACATGCCGTGATTTTTTTTATGACCAATTTTTTTGGAGCGATTCAGGGACTCATTCAGAGAGGTTTGATAAAAAATATCGCATGGGCATTTAAAATGCCGTTTTTTTGGGTTTTGCTATCACGGTATTCAGAAAGGCTTGATTACCAGTGATAGCAAAATTCCCAAAACGGGCGAGTTGCTGCCAGCGAGAGCATCGAGCCTCTGAAAAGGCCTGAACCGGCGATTCATTTCTGCTGCAGAGAGAGCGGCTCTGAGAGAGCCTCCTCTAACAGCTGTAATGTCGCCCGAAAATTATTTATATAAATATACATCTCTTTCATAGTGTAGATGTGCAGGGGTCTCCGGAGCTGAACCGTGTTGGTTTCAGGTCCGGGGACCCCCTGCATCCCGAGATACAGGCACCTTTATGGGGTGCCGGTATCTCCTATAAAAGGAAATGTCCCGGTCACGTGACGCGGGACATTTCAATGCAGAGGGATACCGGCACCCCATAAAGGTGCCTGTATCTCGGGAAGAAGGCGGTCAAAACCAACGTGGTTCAGCTCCGGAGATCCCCTGCACATTTACACTATTAAAGAAATGTATATTAATAAATATTTTAATAAACATCAATACACGCCCTCCCCCTCCACCCAAACCCATACAGTACAGTAATGGGCAAAATAACTATTATCCAGATATGGATGATAGATTATTTGCCCATTATTAAACACTGCATTAGCATACAAAAATAAAGTAAATAAATACAGTTATACTTACCACAACAGCAGGTCCCTCTGTCCTCCGTAGCAAGAAAGCATATATACATAATAAAGACATTCTAATGGCCCCTAAACCCTTAATCACCTTAGCGGTTACTAACCGCTAAAGTCATTAAGGAGTTAACCCACCCTGACCTGATACAAACCCGGGAGGCCTACGCACCCACCCCTGACTGACTATATCCACCCTGTACCCATTGAGTAGTATAGTGGTACATCATACCCATATAATAATAATAATATGGGCATGATAAGCCTCTATAGCACTCAATGGGCACCCTAATTACAATACAGTAATACACAAGACACACAATAATAAAACATAAGTAAACTCCAAAAAAACACACTTCACTAAATAAAAAAAGTAGCCAGCTAATCAAATCAAAACAAGCAATAGCAACATCAACAATGAATTAATTAAACCATTAACCAATCAAAACAATTAATTCCTAAACCAACTCATTATGAATAGTAACACTAAACAATCATAACATTTAATTACTACAACATTAATGAATGTAAACATTAAAAGACAAAGAAATAAATTCAAACAATCTCTGAAGTAACCATAAAACACATTAGCTAACATAATATAACATTAACTACAAGCGAACACCAATCGCAAACCTTTTATTAGCATTAAGCTGGAAAAAACAAACAATCACATCCACATTATAAACTGAAATGAAAAAAAGCAACAGCAATATCAAGCGAGAAATGACCCCCAAATATTGTCATAATAATGTATTCATCTGAACCCTAAAGTGGTACAGATTAATATATTATCAGTCAATGTGACTCCCCCAAAAAATCAAAACACACATCCAATGAAGAAACCTGTAAAAAGAGACATTTACAAACATTCAATATATTACTCACCATTAGAAGCGGTGGCCCTCCGACTCCCGGGGTAACAGGAAGTCCACGTACCTTGAATCCCTCTAACAGCATCCGATGCCATCTGCCATTAAGATCCGGATCAGGTACCCAAATCTTCTTTTTCTTTCTTTAATCACCTTCTTCTATCTTCATCTGTAACCATTTCTTGATCTATTGAATCTTCTATCTTCTTGTTGTAATCCGAAAAGCCCCATGGTAGATTCCAACCGATGTTGTCTCATCGTCTTGTTGGGCTCAAATGAGGCGTCACGGCCTTAAATAGGGCTTGTGATGTCACATTTAGCCTCCAAATAGTTAACAGCCACCTGATTGGCTGTTAAAACCATGTTCCGACTTTAATTTTTTTTTTTTGACATGACGTCACTTAAAGGGAATGATGCCAGCTAATCAGAATGGCTGTGCCTCATTTGCCTTTAAGATGACGTCACGAAGCCAGCGTCACATGGTATTTCAGCCAATCAGATCGTGGGAACCAATTCCACACTCTGATTGGCTGAAATACCTTGTGACACCGGCCATCTTGGATTTAGTGACGTAATCTTAAAGGCAAATTAAGCACAGCCATTCTGATTGGCTGGCATCATTCCCTTTAACATGACGTCACTAAATCCAAGATGGCCACTGTGTCACAAAATATTTCAGCCAATCAGAGTGTGGAATTGGTTCCCATGATCTGATTGGCTGAAATACCATGTGACGCCGGCTTCGTGACGTCATCTTAAAGGCAAATGAAGCACAGCCATTCTGATTGGCTGGCATCATTCCCTTTAAGTGACGTCATGTCAAAAAAAAATTTTTAAGTCAGAACATGGTTTTAACAGCCAATCGGGTGGCTGTTAACCATTTGGAGGCTAAATGAGCCCAAGAAGACGACGAGACAACATCGGTTGGGTTCTACCATGGGGCTTTTTCGATTACAACAAGAAGATAGAAGATTAAGAAGATCAAGAAATGGTTACAGATGAAGATAGAAGAAGGTGATTAAAGAAAGAAAAAAGAAGATTTGGGTACCTGATCCGGATCTTCATGGCGGATGGCATCGGATGCTGTTGGAGGCCTTCAAGGTACGTGAGCTTCCTCTTACCCCGGGAGTCGGAGGGCCACCGCTTCTAATGGTAAGTAATATATGGAATGTTTGTAAATGTCTCTTTTTACAGGTTTCTTCATTGGATGTGTGTTTTGATTTTTTGGGGGAGCCACATTGACTGATAATATATTAATCTGTACCACTTTAGGGTACAGATTAATACATTATTATGACAATATTTGGGGGGCATTTCTCGCTTGATATTGCTGTTGCTTTTTTTCATTTCAGTTTATAATGTGGATGTGATTGTTTGTTTTTTTCCAGCTTAATGCTAATAAAAGGTTTGCGATTGGTGTTCTCTTGTAGTTAATGTTGTATTATGTTAGCTAATGTGTTTTATGGTTACTTCAGAGATTGTTTGAATTTATTTATTTGTCTTTTAATGTTTTTTAATGTTTACATTCATTAATATTGTAGCAATTAATTGTTATGATTGGTTAGTGTTACTATTCATTTTGAGTTGGTTTAGGAATTAATTGTTTTGATTGGTTAATGGTTTAATTAATTCACTATTGATGTTGCTATTGCTTGTATTGATTTGATTAGCTGGCTACTGTTTTTATTTAGTAAAGTGTGTTTTTTTGGAGTTTAATTATGTTTTATTATTGTATGTCTTGTGTATTACTTTATTGTAATTAGGGTGCCCATTGAGTGCTATAGAGGCTTATCATGCCAATATTATTAATATTATATGGGTATGATGTACCACTATACTACTCAATGAGTACAGGGTGGATATAGTCAGTCCGGGGTGGGTGCTTAGGCTTCACGGATGGGTGAAGAGGGTATTAGCCCTAAGAATGGGTGTCTAGACCTTGCGGGTGGGTAGCGGTTGGGTTAACCCCTTTATTACCTTAGCGGTATTAACCGCTAAGGTAAGGAAGGGGTTAAGTCCCCCGCAACCACCCCACAAGGCCTAAACAGCCACAAAGGGCCAAATTCCCCCTTCACCCACCCTCGCTAGCCACTGTAAGCCTGGCATGGGTGTTTAATCCCTTCATTGCCTTAGCGGTTAGCCGCTAAGGTTATAAAGTTGCTGTAAATGCATTTTTCTTGCCTCGGATGCATGCCGGGGGGCTCCGGTGCTGGTATTAATGGGTTTCAGCTCCGGAGACCCCCTGCATCAATCCCAGGCAGGAAAAGGGCCTGATTTTTTCTAAGTCCCAACACATCGCAGCTCATCGAGGCCATCTCCCCACCAATTTAACCAAATTTTGTGATTGATTGGATTTGGGGAGAAGAACGCCTTTTGGGCTGCGATGGGCTGCGATAGGCTGTGACAGCCGACTCGCGGGTATCTGAATCGCGCGAGTTTATGATCCTTCAGAAAATGGTCGATAAGCGGCTGATCGCTGCTCAATTGGCGATTTTCTTTTGGTGATAACATTTAGTGTCAATACAGGCCCTTATCGAGCACTTATCAAGGCTTTCTGAATCCGAGTAGCCATTTTGGTCGATAAGTGCTTGATAAGGGCCTTATCGAGGCTTTCTGAATGAGGCCCTCCGTCTTTTATCACCCACTTATTACCGCTTACTGAATAGCAGTAGGCATTTTGGGCGATAAGTGGTTGATAAGTGGCTTATGAACACTTACTGCATAGGCCCCATAGAGTGTAATCACATGGTGGCAAACAGGAACGAGATTCCCACACCAGACGTTGCCCGCCAACACCCACACCTCAGGGGAATAGTCGACCATATCCCGCCGATAGAGAAAGGCGCCAAGATCTTGCTGCTGCTCGTAAGGGACATCCTGAGGGTGCACAAAGTCCGCGAATAGCGTAATGGACCCCACAACGCCCCATTTGCTCAAAAACTTGCCTTAGGATGGGTGATAGTGGGCAACGTGTGCATTGGCAAAGGGCACAAGCCAGACTATGTTGACACCCGCAGAACATCTCCACACACATCCATCTCCAAACCATGTCTTGGCCATATCCAAGTGACAGGAAGGCCTAGCGAGGAGAAGAGACAAGGTCATAGCCCTGAAAACAACAAAAACACCTTCACATCAGGGGAATGTGACTATGACCTAGGGTGCACAGCATTCCAGACGACGAGGGACGATAACAAGCAAGCACCATCGATGGGAGATAGAGAATTCCTGAGTTTAATGGATAAGGAGCTCTTCAAAGACGGATTGGGCAGTGGGGTGGCCCCGCTACCATTACGTTCACCAAGAAGACGCCTCCCAAACAACAGAGAAAATGCCATCTCTAGGCTCACTTCGCTCTGCCGCAATTTACAAAGGAAACCGGAGACCAATAATTACTTTGTGGCCTTCATGCAGAAGATATTCTTGTGGTCACTAAGATCCGGCGCCCCCACTGAAGGAAGGCGAAGAATGCTGGTACCTCCCTTCATTTGGTGTCTACCACCCCCAGAAACCTGGCCATATCTGGGTAGTGTTTGATTCCAGTGCTCAGCACCAGGGAGTCTCTCTAAACGACGTCCTTCTCACTGGACCTGACCTGACAAACAGTCTTCTAGGAGTGCTGATCCGCTTCCGCAAGGAGCTAATTGCCATAACAGCAGACATCTAACAGATGTTCCACTGCTTCCTTGTGCGAGAAGACACCAGAAATTACCTAAGGTTCCTGTGGTACCAGAATGACGACATAGATGACAAAGTCATAGAGTACAGATTGAAAGTACACGTCTTTGGCAACAGCCCATCACCTGTAGTGGCCGCCCATGGGCTCAGAAGGATGGCCCAAGAAGGGGAAGAAAGAATCAGGAATTCAACCCAACCAGAACAATGGCACCACTTGCCCACAGACCAAAACCCTGCAGGCCATGATACCAGATCAGTGTCCGCAGCGAATCTACAGAGCACGTCGTGACTTACAGGACCAACGTTACATGACCAACGATGCCGAAAAAGACACGGAGATAAGACCTCAAGCATCCGTTCTACTCACAAACATACTACCCAGAAACGTGTTCGGATAATGTCGATTCCATCACCTCTCAAGGTGGATAGCCCTCCTGCGAGCAATGGCGCATCTTAGACGCATAGCCATGTCTTTCCGCCAAATGCTTGATGGCAAAGTAGCTGGCTGCCATAGCTAGCGCATCTGCGAAAGGTTGCGCACTGTAGACAAAACTATAGGGGCAAAGAGACTGTTCTCTCACACGTCCAAAAGAAACAGTTTCAGAGACTTTGACAAAATATATTGTGGAGCACTCAGCTAGCCTGAACAGTGCACCCACCTGGCATCCCTTTCCAAAGGGGATCCTGGAGCCAGTGTTACTGGCCAGTATCATATCGTTATGTGGACATGGACAATTTGTACTGTTTTTGTGTATTTACATATGTTCCACATAATTTAGTTATAGTGGTATCTCCAGATACCAGATGGGGAGTGTCCTGGAACAGGACTGTTATTTTTCTGTTTCCACTTGCAGCTCTGACTACCAACCTCATCTCTTTTGGTTGTTAGCTTTCCCTGAATCTATAACTCCCAGTGCATGTGGAAACTGCTACATATTTGATACATTTCCCCCTCCAGACTGCCAATAGCTGGTTGCCCTGACAACCTATTTAGTCCTCCTAGTTGAGATGGTTTGTCTCAACTCCTCTGTCTGTGTTCACAGTTACTAAAGTCCAGTCACTTTTCCTGTGTGAGAGGAATCACATACTTCCTTTTTCATCCAAGCAGGCTGAGTGAGTACACCTATCTTACCTACTCCATGGCAAAGCAGTTTGTTTGACATTCCCTTGATACAAAAGCACCTTCACATAGAGAAGCACTCTCTCACCACTCAACAAAAAACAAGTACCCTTTATTTTGCTGTGACTTTCTCAATAACGTTAAGAATATACTTAAGGACTTGGTGTGCTTTCAAAGAGGGATGAGTTCAGCTATCTTGCCATACTTATATCCTGCATACTGTATAACCCTGTGGCTGCAGAATAATAAGATTGTATACCGTATGGAGGGCTCCTCTGCCATACAGGCCGCAAGAGCTTTCATATCTACCTCAGGGCATAGCCCTGGCTGGGACTAAAGACTGTGCCTTCTGGCAAAAGGCACAGCCCTGTTCAGGACTTTTTGTTTTAATTGATCTACCATGCTGAAAGTAAGCTCTTTTTTTTCATGTTTTGAGGCTCTTTATAAAAGCCTACCCTCAGACAACACATGTGTCATCGCAACCTCACTGCAACATTACTCCTAGGTGGAACAGGCTCGTTAAAAATAAACTGACTTTATTTCCTGTCCCCCACCCCCTAAAAAAAAACTAATTGTAACAGACAAATATCCAGACTTCCTCTCGAGAAAGAGTTGTGCCCTGAAACGTCAAGGAATTATCAAGTGTGTCGGCCCTTAATAATGTTTTTAGTGATTTTCGTTACATTCAAGCTTATTTTTTTTATATTGATTTATATCTTGTTGTGAAGATATGTGTGCAGACTCATCCTTACTTTAGGGAGTTTCGTTCTCCTTTTTTTTTATGTCTCTACTATTATAGTGGTGTTTATTTGGGGCATCACTTAGGGGGATATGCACCTGCATTTTTTTATAAAATAGTTTTTACTTTTAGTGCACATCCTCAAAAGATTTTTTTTCTATATACAAATGCCCTTTTGTTATTTGTATGCCTTTTTTCTCCTTTCTCAGGGCAGAACCAAAGGGAAGCCCCACACTGAGTATCTCTTATAGTGATGCCAGTTTAATTTGATGTCTCTCTTACCTCCCTATCTCTAGGAGCTTTAGAAGCCCTCTAAGAAAAGACAAGAGGAAGAATACAGACTAATTTAGGTAAGATTCTACAGCCACTCTGAAGCTTGTGGATAGAGCTTTGTTAAAGGCAGGATGTAACCAAGAATGTAAAGGAGCGGTAGAACACTGAAGTGATTAGGCAGGTGGGTGTGTGATGGTTAAGCAAGGCTGTGTGGTCTTTAGCAAAGGGGCAGCTTCAGACCTGGAAATTAGGAAATTAGCAGAGAGCACATAAGTGAGTTGGAAAAGGAATACCAAGAGGTGAGAATGGGTGTCATGCTGCCAATGCGTTAAACAAAGAAAAGGGTGTTCTGCAACATTTTGATTTAAAAAATGCTCAGTGACAATGGGATTCCCAAAGGATGTGTGAAGACAGAACTGTACCTGAGAGATGGGTGCCCAGTAACTTGGAACTGTTATGGAGGTAAGAAGTTATCGTCATGCTTCTGTCAATTAAGAACTCTCAGCCGCAAATACTTGCTTCTTTATCGTATGTGTGAGTGGAAAATTCTTCGTACTGTCAGTCTTATTTTCTGAAATGAAATTGCATTGTTGCCATGGAAATCTCTGCAAGCCATGGCAATCTATTTTAAAATTGTGCTTTCTTGGACCTATGTACTATAATATACCAGAGAAAAGAATCCCCTACAATGAGAGCACTCCAAAAAGTAGCTAAACCTTGATGGTGACCAACTGGTATACATATGATAAATAGCCACGGTAATGAATCAACAAGGCCGGTGAAGTAATATGATAAGGACTTAAAATGATAATTTTATTGTGAGAAATACTCAATTAAAATAAATGATTGATCGCAAACCTAACTAACAAAACAATAGTGCCTAATAAACTTAGCGATTTAAAATGGGGGTGTAGCTTCACAGATTCTCATGTAAAGTATGTATCACATAGGTGTACTATTGACTGTGGAGTGTCTCTTGCTCCGTCTTCCTTAAGCACGCTGACCTACTATGGCAGTTTTTTTATCTAATAAACCTAATCTCATTAACTGGCAAACTGAAGCCAAGGATTTCTTTATGACAAATGTGGGAGAAATTGATAAAGCAGGGCAACCTCCAGTGGTGAACATTAAAGACTTATTTTATGATTTCGATTTCCACTTTAAAAAACAAAAAAACGACTTTGGTGGGAGGTTTTTAGTTTTGAAACATACATAACTAATAACTTTATCCCACGAGCACTGAGGAGCAATCTATCTTGCCCCAGCCAACAACGTAACAGATGACACATTTACTAAAGCATGGGATGATATTCTTGGCAGATGCTCCAAGGAATTTATGCAGTTGCTAGTGGACTACCAAACCACGCAACTGAAATTACAAAACCGTAAGGTAGATGAACAACTTAACAAGGTCAAACAGTGGAACACACATTCAGAGTTCATAGAACTCGAAAATAAACTACAGTTTAACATCGATAAATACACAAGAGATCTGAAAGACAGAAAGTATAGACATTTTCAAAGAGACAAGAAAGACTTCCAAGAGGGACACATTTATAGATTTCATTATAAGAAAGCTACATCTATACCAACTCCACAGGAGGCCCTTGAAACCTCAACAGTATGGGAAGTTTCAGATGCAGAAGAAGAGGGTGCTCCCATATATACAAAACATCATGTGGTTACAAGACACCAAGACCACAATCCTTTTTTAGGGGACACTGTGCCTCTGAATTTACACAGAGGCCGAGGAAGACAAGGAGGGGGGAGAAGAGGAATAGGAAGAGAAAGGGGAGCATGGGTATACAGGAGATCTTGTGGCAGGAGACGCAATTAAATTCACAACCCCATATCAATTTTGATAATAAAACGGAAGAAAGCCAAATCATTAATCTTACAGATAAGACACTCAATGAACATCAAATAAGTGTCCTGTCTAAAGGATTATCTTTTTCACCAACTGATCAAATTGATATTTTCGAGTTGATCAAAGATCTAATTTGTTTGCTTGCAAACTTTCATTGCACAAAATGTTCAAATAGAGAGACAACACCATTACAGAAAAGATGGGCATTGAACCACTCACTATTGGTGATACTGAGAATCTGAACTCCTTAATGGCACTCATGGAGGAATCCCACAAACCCCAGGGTGAAGGTCCCTTTACACCACTATGCCCAAAGTCAAAGTTTATGCCTCCATTGTACGTGTTTTCCAAAATACAAGTATTTGTTGATTTGGTCACCAAGAATTTCTTAGCCCATTGGAAAGAACAGCATTAAAAGAACTTGAACGGGACAGGGACATTATCATCAAACCCTCAGACAAAGGGGGAAACGTGGTAATTCTAAGGAGTGTTGATTACATCAAAGAAAATGAAAGGCTTCTATCTGATAGGCATTGTTATGAGGTCTTAAGGAATGACCCCACAATTCCTTACAATATTGAATTATGTGGGATTTTGAATGATGGCCTAAACGATAAGGTATTCTCCCAAAGGGAGAAAGATTTTATTTTGATCAAATGCCCAAGGATTGCGAAGCTATACAGCCTACCTAAAATACATAAAGGAAAGTCACCTCCAGCAGGTCGGCCTATAGTATCAGGCATCGGCAGCCTCACAGAGAACGCCAGTGACTATATTGATGTGGAAATAAGACCATTTTTTTACAGCCCTCCCTTCACATCTAAGGGATGCCAAAGACATTCTCCGTAAAATTGAGATTATTAACGTAACGTCTGACACCATCCTAGTGTCCCTTGATGTTGAAGGGTTGTACACTTGTATACCTCACATAGCAGTGATTGCAGCGGTGTCCTATTTCCTCCAAACAAGAGGGAACCAATTCTCTAAACACAATGAGTTTGTGCTAAAGTTGCTATCAAATGTTCTCACAAAGAACTATTTTCTGTTCAATAAAACTCTGTACCACCAGACCCAGGGAACAGCGGTGGGCACGAAATGTGCTCCATAATATGCTAATCTTTACCTGGGCTGGTGGGAAGCGGGAAAAGTTTTCAATGACACAATGGAGAAGTTCACTAACCACATCGATATGTGGTATCGATATATTGATGACATGTTCTTACTCTGGAATGGGACTCAGGAACTACTCAAGGAGTTAATTAAGACCCTTAATAATAATGATAACAACCTGAGACTCACCTTGGAGATCGGACCCACTGAGATTTCCTTTTTAGACCTCAAAATAACTAAACAGGATGATGGTAACCTAACCCCTAACATCTTTAAGAAGAGCACTGCCACCAACAGCATCCAGCGGGCAAAAAGTCACCCCCCTATTATTTGATTAGGGGTATCCCGGTAGGTCAATTCCTACGTTTCAGACAAAATTGTACAACATCTTTAGATTTTGAGACACAGACTGCTCTAATGAAAGAAAGCTTCAAATCTAGGGGATACAGCATGAACTCTATTAAGAGGGCGTATAAGAGAGCTAAAAGCACCCCTAGAGAAGCTCTATTTAGGTATAAGATCCCCGCTACAGAATCCCAGTCTATTCGATTTATTGGGACATATAATGCCCAATGGGAACAAGCGAAAAGTATCTTTCAGAAACATTGGCATATTCTCAGAGCAGATATTGATCTGTGAGAGGTTCTGAAAAACTATCCTGAGATAACATTTAGAAGGTCTAGAAATCTCCGCGACCACCTAGTTAACAGCCACTTTGAAAAAAGTATCAACACCTCATGGTTACCTTGTAAACCACAGGGTTGTTTCAGTTGCCACAACTGCACAGCCTGTAAATTAATAAGAACATCCAAAACATGTCGGAATTGGAATAACACCAAAACCTACAACATCAGAAAATTCATTAACTGTAAAACAGCCGGTGTTACTTATATGGCTTCGTGCATTTGTAACATGAAATACATTGGCAAAAAAAGACGCCCTTTTAGACACAGGGTCTTGGAACATCTTGACACCATTCGGAATAAGACTGACACGCCAGTGGCCAGGCATGTTCTTGAGCACCACAACGGTGATAGTGGGGTTCTCACTTTTGTGGGCATTGATCAGATGTCATTAGGTATCCGTAGAGGAAACTGGGATGAGGCACTTCTAAGGAAGGAATCTAAATGGATATATACGCAGGGTCTTAATGAGGGATTAGTTTTCTACACATTCATCTATATGCCCACACTATGCCCATCACCTCACTCTACAGTTCCTTCACCCCCCCGTCCATCTGCATTGGATATATTGTCAGTGACAGATTTATTACCACCACTGAGCATTATAGTTTCAAACTTGGATAGTCTGTTCACTCTAATAAGGACGTTTCAGTAACATCACATTTGAACACTAGGGGTCAGACGTGAGTCTGACCACTTCTGATTGACACACATTGGAACCAATAGGGAATTAGCTCCCTCTATATATACCTGACCCTATCAGGTGCACAAGTAACTACCTTGATAAAGCATTCCGCGAAATGTACGTCGGCATTGACGTACTGACGTCATCAGGGAGTGCCTGCATTGACATCATGCTCACTATCCCTATGCCCTCTCTCTGATTTCTCCATTTCCCCTTTTCCTCTCTCTGAACATCACCTCATCTCATTCTCTCTATCTCACTTCTCCCCTTCTCCACCTCCATCTACCCCCCGGTTCTGCAGAAACCTGCGCTCTATTCACTAACCTGACTTTGAGTCCATGTTACACTCCTCCCTCTCCTCTCTAAGCTCTGCTACAGACCCTGACAACCTGGTCAGGAACTACAACTCTGTCTTGTCCTCCTCTCTTGATCTACATGCCCTACTTTCTCTCTGCCGCACTCGCCCTTTTAACCCTAAACCCTGGCTAAATTCCCACACGCGCATGCTGCGTTCCTCCACTCGTTGCTCTGAACGCCTCTGGAGGAAATCTCATACTCTATCTCGCAGACTTCCTTCACTACAAATTTATGCTATCCTGTTTCAACTCTGGCCTCTCGCAAGCTAAACAAGCCTACTTTTCTTCACTAATCAACATGCACAAGTCTAACCCACGCCAACTGTTCTCTGTCTTTGATACTCTACTCAAACCACCCTCAGCTGCCTCTCCTTCCTCCATCTCCGCTCAGGACTTTGCTGACTATTTTAAGGAAAAGGTGGAATCCATACGTCAGAACATCCCATCTGTTTCTTCCTCCCATCCTACACCTCTTCCTAACTCTCCTCCTGCCTTCCTTGACTCTTTTTCCACTGTCTCAGGGGAGGATGTGTCGCTGTTGATCGCCTCTTCTCCCGCTACCACTTGCCCTCTTGACCCCATTCCCTCCCATCTCCTAAAACCTCTTGCTCCTACTATAATCCCTACGCTCACGCACATTTTTAACTCCTCCGTCTGCTCTGGAACCTTTCTATCCTCCTTCAAACATGCAACAGTCATACCATTATTCAAAAACAGCAAGCTTGACCCTACCTGTCTTTCTAACTATCGGCCTGTCTCCCTCCTGCCTTTTGCCTCTAAACTCCTTGAACGTCTTGTATTCGCTCGCTTGCTCCATTTTCTCAACACCTATTCTCTCCTAGACCCTCTACAATCTGGCTTCCGCACTGCTCACTCCACGGAAACAGCCCTCACTAAAATAACTGATGACCTCCATGCTGCCAAAGACAGAGGTCATTACACTCTGCTCATATTACTCGACCTCTCTGCAGCATTTGACACCGTGGACCACCCTCTTCTCCTTCACATTCTCCATACTCTTTGCATTCGGAACAAAGCTCTATCCTGGATCTCATCCTACCTCTCCCATCGTACTTTCAGTGTCTCTTCTGCTAACACCTCCTCCTCCTCTATTGATCTCTCTGTGGGGGTACCCCAGGGCTCTGTCCTGGGACCTCTTCTCTTTTCTCTGTATACACTCTCTCTAGGTGACCTAATAACATCTTTTGGGTTTAATTATCACCTCTATGCTGACGACACACATATATATTTCTCAACACCCGACCTTACACCTGCTGTACAAACCAAAGTTTCTGAATGTCTCTCTGCTATATCATCCTGGATGGCCCTCCGCTGCCTTAAATTCAACATGGCTAAAACAGCTCCTCATACTTCCTCCCAAACCGGGCCCTACTACCTCCTTCCACATTACTGTTGGAACTACGATCATTCACCCAGTAGCCCAAGCACGCTGCCTTGGGGTCACACTCGACTCCTCTCTCACATTTGCCCCTCACATTCAAAACATTTCTAAAACCTGTCGCTTTTTCCTCCGCAATATAACAAAGATACACCTTTCCTCTGTTGCTCTACTGCTAAAACTCTGACTCAGGCCCTCATTCTCTCCCGTCTTGATTACTGTAACCTCCTGCTGTCCGTCCTTCCTGCCTCTCACCTGTCTCCCCTACAATCTATCCTTAACGCTGCTGCCAGAATCACTCTACTCTTTCCTAGATCTGTCTCAGCATCTCCCCTCATGAAATCCCTCTCCTGGCTTCCGATCAAATCCCGCATCTCACACTCCATTCTTCTCCTCACTTTTAAAGCTTTGCACTCTTCTGCCCCTCCTTACATCTCAGCCCTAATTTCTCGTTATGCACCATCCAGACTCTTGCGTTCTTCTCAAGGATGTCTTCTTTCTACCCCCTTTGTATCTAAAGCCCTCTCCCGCCTTAAACCTTTTTCATTGACTGCCCCTCACCTCTGGAATGCCCTTCCCCTCAGTACCCGACTAGCACCCTCTCTATCCACCTTTAAGACCCACCTTAAGAAACACTTGCTTAAAGAAGCATATGAATAGCACTGTGGCTATTCTGAACACATGATACATAAAGCTTGGCCCCCTGCAGATGCACTTACCAGAACTCCCTCCTACTGTCTCTGTATGTTCTCCCTACCTACCAATTAGACTGTAAACTCCTCGGAGCAGGGACTCCTCTTCCTTAATGTCTAAAGCACTTATTCCCTTGATCTGTTATTTATATTATCTGTTATTTATTTGATTACCACATGTATTACTGCTGTGAAGCACTATGTACATTAATGGCGCTATATAAATAAAGACATACAATACAATATAATACAATGCTCATTTTGGCGCACTTAGCGTTTTTTACCTTTGAAAATCAAGCACCCGATCGCTGAATTGGTGAATGCCCACTATACTGACTCAGGGCATTTAGAAGTTTAATATTTATTTTATTCTCACTTCATGTGCGCTTCCTTGGGGGTGTTTCATTTTCACTGTGGCTCCGTGTCCAGTGTCGGGTGCGGGTGAGGACGTGACTAGAGAGACACTGAATCAGTCATAAACAGACTGTCTCTCTGTCCAGTCACGTAGGCAGACATCAACAGGAATGGCTTTCAATGGCTGTCAACAGGAACGACTTTTAATAGATGCCTACAGGGCTACCTCAAGGGTGATCTGATAAGACATTTGATCAGTTGTTTACAGACTGTTCCCCTGTCTAAATATATTGTGCACTTATGCTCTTTGATTAATCAGATATTCATATATATTACTTACCAGCAGCCTGGTGACTTCTGACGAAAAAGACACTGAGTCAGTCACAAACAAACTGTTCCTTTGTCCAGTCATGCAGAAGTATTACAACAGGCACGGTGCTTCATGGCCATGATCTACTAAGACACCTGATCAGTCTGTAACAGACTGCTCTCCTGTCTAAATATACTATGCACTCGCGTTTTCCGACAGATATATAAATACGTGCATATTACTTGCCCATGGTCTGAACAGCTACTGAAAAACATCTGGAACTAGTGAGACATTGAGCCAGTCATAAATAGACTGTCCCTCTGTTCTGTTACGTAGTTATACATCAACAGGAACGGCTTTTAATGACTGTCTGCAGGACTACCCTAACTGAGGGCTGCTAAGACACAAAACTATTCGTTACCTGTCCAATATATACTGCGCAGTTATGCTCCTTGGCTAATAGTTATCTATGTACATCACTTACCAGCAGTCCGGTGAATTGGACTAGAGAGACACTGAGTCAGTCGCAAACAGACTGTTCCTTTGTCCAAGTCACGCAGAAGTATTATAACCCTCAAGAAAACCAAGGGTGTTGTGAGTTCTGAGACTGTACTGGCTCAAAATCCTGGTAGAGTGAATATACTAGCTACTAATATGAACTCTGAGAGCGCACATTCTTTCTATGGAAATATACTTTGAACAGGTTATCTCACCATCAAGGCTCCACGGATTTGCTCAACAAACTAATTTATTGCCAATAGACTTGACGTTTCGACCACACAGGCCTTTCTCAAAAGCAGAAATGGCATAATGTGCACAACAGTGAACTAACTCAACCCTCTTAAAACCCCAAAACCACATGTCATGAATTGTCCAATTAGTCCAATAAAGTCCCTCATCATCCAGCGCCGTCGCTCTGTTGAAAATCTCCTTCCTTATTGACATCAGTGTCATGGATGAGGACGCCGACGTGATGACATCACATGAAGAGGAGATTCCCTTCTGGCACCACTCCATTTTACCAAGAGGAGCTTTGGTGCAGGAACACTCGTGAGAACACAGAAGAGGATTCCTATTGGAGGACACATCAACACATGATGTCAAAAAAGAAGGAGATTTTCAACAGAGCGACGGCGCTGGATGATGAGGGACTTTATTGGACAAATTGGACAATTCATGACACATGGTTTTGGGGTTATAAGAGGGTTGAGTTCACTGTTGTGCACATTATGCCATTTCTGCTTTTGAGAAAGACCTGTGTGGCCGAAACGTCAAGTCTATTGGCAATAAATTAGTTTGTTGAGCAAATGCATGGAGCCCTAATTTTCTTCATTTCGTTAACCCTGGATTGACACAGAGAATCCTGAACCAGGAGCACCGGTAGTTGTATCCCCCTTTGATTTTTTATTAGTGTGCAGCATTTATTTATCTTTGATTTCACCATCAAGACAGATATATAAAGATCTCTGTTCTACTGTATACAAGCACCACACCATATACGATTCATATATGTATTAAAGAGAAGTTTATTTAGCCCTCACCCGACCTATGTGATACATACTGTACTTTACAGGAGAATCTGTGGAGCTACACCCCCATTTTAATTCGCTAAGTTTATTAGGCACTATTGTTTTGTTAGTTAGATTTGCGATCAATCATTTATTTTAATTGAGTATTTCTCGCAATAAAATTATCATTTTAAGTCCTTATCATATTACTTCACTGACCTCGTTGAGTTATTACCCTGGCTATTTATCATATGTATACCACTTGGTCACCTATCAAGGTTTAGCTACTTTTTGGAGTGCTCTCATTATAGGGGATTCTTTTCTCTGGTATATTTCTGTCATTTCCCCTGATAGAAGCAGCCACCTGCAGAGCTGTAGCGAGGGCTACCTTTCCTACCCTTCCTCCCCTGCCCCTCCCTAATTTGCGCTAAGTGTATTACCTATATACTTTAATCTAAAATATCTCAATCTGCACCATCAGCGTCAAAAATTATTTTGTTACATTTTTTGTGCAGCACAAATGTATTGTGCCTGGTGTATACTGTAGATGCAAATTGTATTTACTTAAAAAGGAAGTGCATCAAAATCTTCTGCCAAGTTTAACTTGGCGTAAACCCCCAAAAGGATCTTAATAATGTTCATTTACAATTAAGTTGCTATCCATCTACCCCATTTTTTTATTTGATGCAGCAGATTTTTCATAATATTGATTAATAAAATGTATTATTTTCACAGTATGGCTATTATATCTCATATAATACTAATAATGTATTTTTACTGACACGTCAAAAATAGACATAGTTCTGTTTTAATGTAAATTGTATAAAATCAGGTATTTAGGGGCCTTTTCACAAAGCAGTGATAAAATCAGTGCATTTGCACCCGACTATGGGCCTCATGCACTAAGCGCCAAAAAAGTGCAATCGCCAAGTGTTCCCTATCGGCATGATTTTGACGATTTGCCCTTGCAGTATTCAGTAAGGGCCGAATCCATGCCGAATCCCTGCCGAATCACTACAAAAGCAAAACGCTGATGAGCCGATGATAAAAAAGCCTGGCTCCCGATAGCCTGGCGATAGGCCGTTTCTGCCGGTACGGGGCATCGGGTGCCAGTGTCACCGCCATCTTTATAGAGGCCACGTCGCGTCTT
This sequence comes from Ascaphus truei, assembly GCF_040206685.1. Lineage (NCBI taxonomy): Eukaryota > Metazoa > Chordata > Amphibia > Anura > Ascaphidae > Ascaphus > Ascaphus truei. The sequence goes on from NC_134485.1 coordinate 160,887,757, forward strand.
GGACACTTAAAAGATGGCAGCGACACTGGAACCGATGCCCCAAACTGGGGTCTGTAACTCGGGAAGCAGGGGGTTCCTGAGCCACAAATCAATGCGGTTCAGCTAAGGGGACCCCCTGCTCCTGTACAATATTATTAAAATACATGAATGCTGCTTCATTACCATAGCGGATAGCTGCTAAGGCAATGAAGAGGTTAAGGCATAATAGCATGTTTATTGGGGACAATTGCCCCCAATAAACATTGCAATACACAACATACACACCCTGTGCCCCCAACAACCCCTATACCCCCATTACATATATCTCATTTTTGGGATGCACAGCAATGATACTAGAGGCCGGCGGGGGCCCTCGGGTGTTCCCCGCAGGCTTGCAGTTCCAATTCTGTGCCCCCCCCAAAAAAAATACAACAACACAAATACTTTACAATAAATACACCCCCCCTAAAACATACAATAAAGTAATGGGCAAAATTACTATTATCCACAAATGGATAATAGTGCACTTGTCAATTTAAAATACATAAAGAACAATAAATACATTAAAAACATATTGCACTCACCCATGTCCGGCTGCCATGATGAAGGCCATCCTTATCTTCATCCTTCCCATGCCCCCTCCGATGCTGCAAAACAGAAACAAGAATAAAAACATCCAATGTAATGTCCCCTTACCCCTTAATAACCATAGCGGTTATTAACCGCTACAGTCATTAAGGGGTTAACCTACCCTCACCCACCACTCGGGAGGCCTACATACCCTCCCCCACAAACCCCCCACCCCGTGAGGCCTAACAACCCTTACCCACTACCCAGCCGGGAGGCCTACCCACATACCCTTGGGGCCAATACCCCCTCCCCCCACCCCCAGTACCCACAATAAAAACAATACACTGCCCCACAATAAACATCATTCTATTTATTAAATATATAACCCACCCACTGTGCCCCCCCATAAATACATGATTTATTCTTTTACAGACAGGGTTCATACCCCAGGCCCACGTGAGTCCCCGGTGGGCCCGACGGGTCACCTGACAGACCTACAGGTTAGCAGCAACTTGTTTCATACAGATTCTGGAGGCCTGTTGGTGGGTCCCACCAGGCGCCATGGCCCACCAGGTGGTCTCCGCGGGTCACCGTGGGCCACAATGGGGTCCCCACGGTAGGCCCGCGGATGTCTGGGAGCCCCGGGTCAGACCCACAGGTGTCTGTGGGGCCACGGTTGGTTCCCACGGGGGTCTGGGGACCCACGGGTGGGAACTACGGGTCTGCGGTACCCCCACAGATGTGGGGCCACCGGTTCTTCCCCACACACTACGGGTCCGCGGTGCCCCCCGTGGACCCACCAGCCTGATACCCGTGAGATACCCGAGGATACCGCAGGTGGTCTCCAGAGGTCTCACGCAGAACCAAAAGGAACAAACCCTGAATGTAAAATAAATAAACCTGACCTATACATTCAATACATCAATCCCCCCCCCCCCCCAACACATACAGTACAATAATGTGGCAAACAGAATAGGGATAATAGATTATTTGCCCATTATTAAGCACATTAACTAGCATATTAAAATAAATAAAGTACTACTGACCTCATCAATAAGAAGCCCCTGTCGCCAGAATAATCCTTGTCTTCCATTGCCCACAAAATACATAGCCAATACATAGCAATAACATTCAGATATCAGTTAACCCCTTAATCACCTTATCGGATAATAACCGCAAAGGTAAAGAAGGGGTTAAGCCACCCTGGCCCGATACACACCCTTCACCCATTCATTTGTACAGTGGCTTCATCATGCAACTATATATACACATATATATATACACTGGCGACACACTTTATTCGAGCTCGGCTAGTCCCACGAATTCGGATATGCCCGGGTGTATTGAGGTTTGTGACTGTTTTCTGCCCGAGTGCATTGGGTTATTTTCCAGGCAGGGATTGAAGCATTTTATTCCCGCTGGCTGCAATACTGCACAGTATATATATATACTGCATTACAATTCATGAATTTATGCCATCTGGTAGACACGCGAAGCATTGCAGCCTATTAAATCCTAATCATTATCATTTAACAGATCAGCCGCCCGTCAGCCAGGCATGAACCCAGGCTGGGAAGGCAAATGCAACGGGGCTTGTCAGAGGTGAGGAGCGGCGCATTCCAGGTATCTGCCAGGTACATACTGGGTATTTGCTCGAATAAAGTGTGTCGGTGCAGTATAGAGAGAGAGATATAAATATATATACTATAAACTATATATATACACACATGATGAACCAATATACAAATAAATGTAGAAAGGTTATCAAAAACATGCTCTACTACAAATACCACTTCTCCATACAGACACAGTACAATAAAATCATATTTCCTTTAAAAATCCAATCTCATCTTCCAATCAAAATCCTCAAATGCCAATGAAAAGCCTCAAATGCAAATCAAAACATTGCATTTACATTGTATACATGATGCATACAATCTATGCACCATGCACACTCTGCCAATGAATGTTAACAATAACATATTCCAAACAAAATACCAATACATCTAAACAAGTATACTATTTAAACCAATCAAGTAACCATAAATCAATTAGCATTCATTAAGTAAATCACTAAAAAATTTAAATTCCATCCATAACAATTAAACAATTAACTATTTCAATCGTTAAACAGAACAAGTTATACTCCAACCTAATATAAGTACCAAAAAGAATACAATATACAGAAGCAAGCCGCACCCTGACCTAAAGTACACCATACAAGACCAAAAATTACATCTATCTAATTTTAAAATACATGACACACACATTTATGCATAGCAGCATAGCCAAAAACACTTTAAACACAGCAAAACAAGCTTTTCAAACAACATTATTTCTTACCCTGTATGTATATATCGATCTAGACATACATACATACATACATACATATAGTGGCAAGAATTGATATACCAAAAAAAAAAAAAACACATGTAAAAAAACAAAAACATTTTTAACAAATTAAATAAAATACATTTCTTTTGTTCACTTACCATTACTTGACCCACTCACCGACTCCCGTTGAACAGCTTACTCTCGACCCAATCCACGCACAGGAACGCATAAAATAATAAACCATAAAATAATAAAAATTACATAGTAGATGAGGTTAAAAAAAGACGTACGTCCATCAAGTTCAAACTATGCTAAATTTAGACAACAGATACTTTATTCTAAATCTATACTTACTTATTGATCCAGAGGAAGGCAAACAAAAATAATTCCTTCCTGACTCCAAGAATTGGCAATCGGATTAATCCCTGGATCAACATCCTTCCCATGTATACTTATTTGGTATATCCCTGTATACCTTTCCCATCTAAAAAGATTTACCTTTTTTTGAACAAATCTATTTTATCTGCCATCACAGTCTCCATGGGTAATGAATTCCACATTTTAACTGCCCTTACTGTAAAGAACCCGTTCCTTTGATGCTGGTGAAATTTCCTTTCCTCCAACCTTAAGGGATGGCCCCGAGTCCATTGTACTGCCCGTGGGATGAATAGTTCTTTTGAAAGCTCCTTGTATTGTCCCTGAATATATTTGTATATAGTTAAAATATCCCCTCTTAGACGCCTCTTTTTTAATGTAAATAAATCTAATTTAGCTAGCCTCTCCTCATAAGTTAGAATGTCCATCCCCTTTATTAATTTGGTGGCTCTTCTCTGCACTCTCTCTAGTTCCATAATGTATTTTCTTAGGATTGGTGCCCAAAATTGTACTCCATATTCAAAGTGTGGTCTTACTAATGCTTTGTAAAGGGGCATAATTATGTTTACTTCCCTTCCATTATTGCCCGTTTGATGCAAGTTAAGATCTTGTTTGCCTTTGCAGCTACTGCATGACATTGGGCACTATTGCGAAGCCTGCTGTCTACAAGCACTCCTAAATCCTTCTCCATCAAGGATTCCCCCCAATATATCTCCATTTAATTTGTAGTCGCCTTTTTATTCTTGAATCCCAAATGCATAACCTTACATTTATCTGTATTAAACCTCATCTGCCATTTTCCTGCCCACGTTTCCAGTCTCTCCAAGTCCTTCTGAAGAGAAATTACATCCTGCTCTGATTCTATTACCTTACACAATTTAGTATCATCAGCAAAGATGGAGACTTTGCTCTCGATGCCAACCTCAAGGTCATTAATAAATAAGTTAAAAAGCAGGGGTCCCAGTACTGATCCCTGAGGTACTCCACTCACGACTTTAGCCCAACCTGAAAAAGTTCCATTTATGACAACCATCTGTCCTTTAACCAGTTGTCAATCCAGGTGCATATATTATTACTGAGTCCAATTTTCTTTATTTTGTACACCAACCTCTTGTGTGAAACCGTATCAAAAGCCTTTGCAAAATCTAAGTAGACCACATCAACTGCATTACCCTGGTCTAAATTCCTACTTACCTCCTCAAAAGAAACAAATAAGGTTAGTTTGGCAAGATCTATCCTTCACAAATCCATGCTGACTATTACTAATAATTTTGTTTTCCATTAGGTATTCCTGAATATTATCCCGTATTAAACCTTCAAGTAGTTTCCCTACTATTGAAGTCAGGCTTACAGGTCTGTAATTCCCCGGTTGTGATCTAGCTCCCTTTTTAAATATAGGCACCACATCTGATTTACGCCAATCTTGTGGTACTTAGCCTGTGGAAATGGAGTCCTTGAATATTAAAAATAATGGTTTTGCTATTACTGAGCTTAACTCCTTGAGAACTCTTGGATGTATGCCATCGGGGCCAGGTGCCTTATTTATTTAATTTTTTCAAGTCGCTTATGAACTTCTTCCTCAGTTAACCAATTGGTCATTAATATGGAGGTTGTGGCTTCCTTCTGTGGCGCTACTATTGAACTTGATTCTTCCCTGGAAAACACAGAGGCAAAGAATTTGTTTAATACCTCTGCTTTTTCCTTATCTCCAATAATATGCCTACCCATCTCACACTGAAATGAGACCATGTTATGATCACTGTTACCCAAATGTTCCAGGACTTGAATATTTGTTATTACTTCTACATTGTTTGATATGACCAAATCCAGAACTGCCCCTCTCCTGGTTGGTTCCTCAATAATTTGGGTCATATAATTCTCTTTAAGCACCCCCAAAAACCTGTTCCCTTTTGTTGTAACGCTAATCTCATTGCCCCAGTCTATGTCTGGATAATTAAAATCCCCCATTATGCAAACATGACCCAGTTTTGATGCCTTCTCCATTTGCAAAAGTATTTTAGCTTCCTCAATCTCACAGATTTTTGGTGGTTTATAGCATATTCCCACAAACATTTTCTTTATACTTTTACCTCCACTGCTAATTTCTATCCACAAGGTCTCTACATTTTCATCATTCCCTTCATAGACATCATCCCTTATAATAGGTTTTAGATCTGGTTTCACATATAGACATACTCCACCTCCCCTTCTATTTGTTCGATCCTTCCGAAAAAGAGAATACCCCTTTAAATTAACTGTCCAGTCATGAGTTTTATCTCACCATGTTTCAGTAATGCCTATGATGTCATACTGCTCCCTTGTAGCTATTAATTCAAGCTCCCCCATTTTATCTGGCAGGCTTTATTTTAGCCTGTACTATTATCTTATCTGCTCCTTCCTTTCTGCTCCAATTTGGTTTAGTCTTTAGAAGTTTTCTAGTATTATCTCTATTTACTATGGGTATCTCACTGCTTGTCAAACTTGCACTTGCCCCCATTCTACCTCCATACCACCTTGTATCCTCATCTATTCCATTTAGTTCATTATCTGTTTCATTCCCCTCCCCCCTCCATCCTAGTTTAAAATCTCCTCCAACCTTTTTAGCATTCTCCCCCCTAGCACAGAAGATCCCTCTTCATTGAGGTGCAATCCGTCCCTAGAATATAAATGGCATCTCTCAGAAAATGAGTCCCAGTGCTCTAAAAACCCAAACCCCTCCTTCCTACACCACTTTCTTAGCCATGCATTAACCTCCCTGATCTCTGACTGTCTCCCTGCGGTAGCGCATGGCACTGGTAGTATTTCAGAAAATACTACCTTGGAGGTCCTTGCCTTAAGCTTTTGGCCTAGATCCCTGAAATCATTTTTTAGAACCCTCCATCTTTCTCTAACTTTGTCATTGGTGCCAACATGTACCAAGACCGCCGGGTCAATCCCAGCCCCCCCCCCCCAACAATCTGTCTACCCGATCCACAATGTGCCGAACCCGAGCACCCGGGAGAGAACAAACTGTTCGGTTCATGCGGTCCCGGCAACAGATTGCCCTATCTACCTTCCTAATAATGGAGTCCCCTACCACCACAATCTTTCTTTGCATCTGAGCATCCTCAGTCCCCACTGTGCTGGAGGAACTATTCCCCTGGCTGCTAGAGGAATTAGTCTCCCCCAGCCTTGCCATTTCTGCCCCAACATTCCCAATATCTTCACTCAATACGGCAAATCTATTGGGATGTGTCAGCTCAAAAACGACCTGCCTCTCCCTATTGCCCCTGCTTCCCCTTCTATCTGCCACACAGCTACCTACCAGCTCTCACTAACAGCAACTAAGCTACCTACCTGCTCCTCACTAAAAGCGCCACCATCTGCACCACTAGTCGAAGCAAGGGCCTGCTCAGTGAGATCTAATTCCCTTTCAAGATTGCCAATGTCCCTCAATATTGCAAGTTGCCTCTTCAGATCAGCAATCTCTGATTCTAAAGAGACCACCTACTCACACTTCTCACAGTGGTATGCTCCTTGGAACAGCTGCTCCAAGTGCACATACATGTAGCAAGATGTGCATTGAGTGGCATTTTCAATCCTGCTCATTCTAGCAACTATGAAGTTTAGAAGTACTAACAGTAAACTGTACTTCAATAACTATTCCTTGTTCAAACTGCTTCTGGTTCTAACTGCACACACTTTAACCAACCAGCACTTCAATCAACCACACAGATCAATCAGTACACGCAAGCCCTATGGGGCCTATGCACTAAGCACCAGAAGAAAAAAAATCGCTGGGCTGTTTAAATCGCCAGTTTTGACAGCGTTGCTATCACGGTATGCAGAAAGCCCAGAATACCTGTGATAGCAACATTTGCAAAACTGGCGAGTAGCCGGCGACGTGATGATCGCCTCTCTTAAAAGGCCTTACCCGGCGATTTCTTTCAGCTGCAGATAGTGCTGCTAAGAGAGAGCGACCTCTCCAAGCGCAAATCTCACACGAAATTAATGTTTTTAAAAATAAATTTTATTACTAATGTAGATGAGCAGGGGTTCTCCGGAGCAGAACCGCATTGTTTTCAGATCCGGGGACTCCCTGCTTCCCGAGATACAGGCCCTGCTATGGGGTGCCAGTATCTCCTATGCATTTAATTCCCATGGTCATGTGACACGGGACATTTAAATGCATAGGAGATAATGGCACCCCATAACGGGTCCTGTATCTCAAGAAGCAGGCGGTCCCCGGACCTCAAATCAACAAGGTTCTGCTCCGGAGACCCCCTGCTCACGTACACTAGTAATAAAATGTATATTAAAACAGCTGCTACCCACAATAAACATTAAAAACACAACACTAATACCCACCTCTGCTACCCCCACATGATTGATACCAGAGGCCACGGGGGTCTGGGTTCCTCAAGTAGTCCCAGTGGGTGTCTGGGGATCCTCAGGTGGTCCCCACGGGTGTCTGATGGCCCTTGGGTGGTCCCCGCAGGTATCCAAGGGTTCTCAGGTGGTCCCCACTGGTGTCCGGGGGTCATCCGGTGGTCCCTGGTCCCTGTGAGTGTCTGGGGGCCTCCAGCTGGTCCCCCTGGGTGTCTGGGGTCCCTGTGGGTGTGCTGGGACCCTTGGGTGGTCCCCATGGGTGTCCGGGGGTTACCCGCTGGCCTGCGGTATAAATCCTGAGCATAAAATAAAAATTTACAATACATTCAAATAAACACACCACCTCCAATACATATAGTACAGTAATGGGAAAAATTACTATTATCCAGATATGGATAATGGTGCATTTGCCTATTTAAAATAAAACATAAATCAGCAGCATAAAGTAAATTAAACTGGAACCTACCCCTGCCAGGATGAAGGCTGTCCTCATCCTCATTACTGTCCTTGTTCCTCCGTGGGCATCAACAATACAATAAATAATACTATCCAATTGCCCCTAACACCTTAATCACCTTAGCGGTTAGTTACTTCTATAGTAATTAAGGGGTTAACCCACCCTTCCCTGCTACCCACCCGGGAGGTCTAACCACCCTACATGGAGACACCACCCCGATACCCATTGATTTGCACAGTGTTAAATCATTATTAAAAAGCTAAAGACCAAAAATAAACCACAACTAAAAAACTGTCAAAAAAATAACAGAAATAAACAATTGAAAAACAACAAAAAATCCCTTAATTCCAAATCAGAGCACACAATAAATAGCATAAATATTTAAAATCAAACAACCAAAATACATTTAAAAGAAAAAAAAGCAAGTATGTGCCAAAAAATGCATTGCCTTTCACTTTATGTATGCATAGACCTAAAGCGGCATAAATAAATACTTTGGCAATCAATGGGCAATGAAAAAAATACAAATAAAAAAAATATAATGAAAAAACCTGCAAAATTAAAATAACATACATTCAATGGTTATATTATTGGTGTGGTTGGTCTTCAGTAAAAGAGACTTTTCAACTTATTTGGAGTACAAATTTATCTCATTATAATAATTAGTAGTTGTAAGGATCCGTGAATCGCACCACCCTCGGTGTGCTCCCCGATTATCCCAACCCGCGACCGGGTGCTCCGCTTCCTCCGCCTCCTGCAGCGTGTCATGTGCGCCAGCCACTACCAGCCGCGGTACTACTTGCGCGCGCACATCCCGCGCAGAGGTAAATACTGAGTCTTTTGGTCCTGCCTCCAGGTTGCGCACACGCCCTGACATCATCGACGCGCTGCGCTGGCATGCGCTTAGCGCACCCAAGTACCACATCATCAGGGATCCTCCCCACACCTGTCTCCTGCACCGGATCTCCCAATCGTAGCCGGCGCTGCTGACGCGCCTCCACTCTGCTGCCTACTCATTGGCTCCTGTTTTCCTTATATGCTCTGCCTGCCCTCTGGCACATCGGCTGAGAATAAACCTTTGTTGTTTCGAAGTGTTCACTGCTACCCTTGCCTCCACAGTCTTGTCTTACTCCTCGGTTTCTAGCTCTCTGTTCTTGACCTCGGCTGCAAAGATCCGCACCTCTTCAATCCAGAACTCGGCAAGTATCTTTGACGATCCGTACTTCTCCAAACCTGACCCAGCAACCTCGACTAATCTACACTCCAGCCGCGCCCCCGCGGTTGTGGGTGGCGTTATATATCTATCCCCACCTCGGCCTCGCAGTCACGCCTTGTTTGTGGTGAGCACTCCGTTACGTTAGTAAAGTAAAGTAGAAAATGAAGAATGAACAGACTCGCTGAATACCTACTGAGTTTAGGATGCGTGACCACCTGAATGATCACCTTGCAATCCAATGATGTCTTGTATGTCTTTACCTGACTAGGCCTCAGACATGTGCCTTGCTTATTATTTTTGTCATCTGATGTAACATTTGTTCTGATGTGTTTTAATGTGCGGTGCTAAGGTTGTGTCATAGCGCTATATTTTTGCATCGACAGTGAACTTCTATTCCTTCTCAAACACTCCGTTATACAATACGCTGAGAGATAGATGTGAAGAAACCCGAACACACCTGAGATATCAGTGTTATATGCTCATTTTGATATGCAAAGTATATTCACATTAGTCAAATGAGCACCTTTCTCAGGTGTGCTCAGATTTGTTCACAGGTATCTCTATACATATTGTATAAAGAAGTGGTTGGGAAGGTACATACATCACTGAGTACTATAGGTATGACAACTAATGTCACGTTTAATCTTTGTGTTAACCTTAAAGGGACATTGTTGATAGACCCTGTTAGGGGGAACGCCTCTTTTGATTATCATTAGCCGTAATGGCCTTTTTCGAAAACACAATGCTGTTTCTGGCTTAAAACAGGACTTAACATGCATCTTAAAAGCTCAATAATGTACCGTTAACACACTTAAGAGAGCTTTGTGAATCTAGAGAAGTTTTTCCTTAGGCAGGAACCTGTTGTTAAAAACTGGAATATCACCCCACCCCCTTAGATAGTTAAATGAATGTTTCAGAAGTATAATGTGTATTGCTACTGAAACTGAATGGTGCTACAGTAAAGAAATTTACAAACCTTTTTTTTTTGTGGAGGAGAAAGGGATCCATTATAAAGAATGTTTATTCTTTTCTGACATAGCCAATTTCTAAAAATGTGCTTTATTGAGTTTACATGAAAAGAACAAGTAAACAAACCTTAATATGGTAATAAATATAATAAACATTTAAAAACTTAAATTTAGAAAGTATTTTTCACTTGTTTAACAGGATTGAGCTGTCAGGTAGATAAAAACAGTAATGCAAATTTTAATGCACTTCAACCAATACAAAGCTATTTGAACAATAAAAAACATGAATACAAATGCTAATCATAATAATAATAATAATAATAATAATAATAATAATAATAATAATAATAATAATAAAGTTGATATAGTTTCCATAACTGAATTGATGCCTCTGTTCAATCCTTCATGATTCACTATGGTACATATTAAAAGTAACGTTATGGTAAGAGTGCTCAAGGTTGGCTTTTAGCTACAGTACATGCTGGTTTTGCAAGCAGTCACTGGATGCTAAGCAGGCAATAAAGTGATATATAAAAAGCCAAAAAGAATAGCAGGGGAAAAAAGACAAAAATCAAACACCAGCCAAAAACTGTGGTCAAGTCACTGTACCTGTTACCACATTACTTTAGGTTTCCAAACCATGTGAAAGCATCGCTCGGGAAGAGAGGAATTCTGGAACACCAGACAGAGGGGGTCATGCACTAAGGTCCGTTAAGTCACTTTTAGAGCGCAAAGTGCTCTTAGAACGTGATGTTGCGCTGAACCCGATGCACTAAGCAACGCAAACAGGCACTTTGCGCTCTAAAACGGACTTTTTTAAGGAATTTTTTCTAAGTCCAACTTTGCTCGTTTGTAACCCTGTTTGCGTTAAATTCTGCCCTTAAGTGGGATGCACTAAGCAGCGCAACCTTAGTGTAAGCGAAAGTTGCGTTGATCAGAACACGTTAGCTCAAGGTAAACGCAAAAAAAGCTGGACTTATTGCTTTTCATTTTTGCATGCGCAAAACCCATACAACAGGCCGGTGGGTGTCCCCGGCTTACCCCGCAGGGGTCCCCGAGGGTGCCCAAGGATCGCGCAGGTGTCCCCGGCTTACCCCGCAGGGGTCCCCGAGGGAGTCCGGGGGTCCCTGCGGCCGTCCCGGGGTCCCCACGGGAGTCTTGGGGTACCCGCGGGCTTGCGGTACCAATGTTGCGCCTTCAAAAATAATCAACAATATTTATAACTAAATACACCCCCCTAACACATACTATACAGTAATGGGCAAAATTACTATTATCCACATATGGATAATAATGCATTTGCCCATTTTAAATACATATACCATTCAATAAATACAGTAAAAACATATTCCACTTACCTTTTACAGGCACCCACGATGAAGGCCATCTTCATCCTCATCTTCATCCTGCCCATGCCCCCTCCGATGCTGCAAAACATACACAAGAATAAAAACATCCAATGTAATGTCCCCTAACCCCTTAATCACCAAAGCGGTTATTAACCGCTTCAGTCATTAAGGGGTTAACCCACCCTCATCCACCACTCGGGAGGCCTACATACCCTCCCCCACTACCCCCCCCCCCCCACCCCATGAGGCCTAACCACCCTCACCCACTACCCAGTCGGGAGGCCTACCCACATACCATTGGGGCCAATACCCCCTCCCCCCACCCCCAGTACCCATAATAAAAACAATACACTGCCCCACAATAAACATCATTCTATTTATTAAATACATATCCCACCCCCTGTGCCCCCCATAAATACATGATTTATTCTTTTACATACAGGGTTCATACCCAAGGCCCACGTGAGTCCCCGGTGAGTCTGACGGGTCACCTCACAGACTTACAGGTTACCAGCATCATGTTTCACACAGGGTCTGGAGGCCTGTTGGTGGGTCCCGCCAGGTGCCATGGCCCACCAGGTGGTCTCCGCGGGTCACCGTGGGCCACAATGGGGTCCCCACGGTAGGCCCGCGGATGTCTTGGGGGCCCCAGGTCAGACCCACAGGTGTCTGAGGGGCCTCAGTTGGTTCCCACGGGGGTCTGGGGTCCCACGGGTGGTCCCTATGAGTCCGCTGTGCCCCCACAGATGTGGGGCCACCGGTTCTTCCCCGCAGGTGTCCCCCGTGGACCCGGCCAGCCTGTTACCCGTGAGAAGCCCGAGGAGAATTCAGGTGGTCTCCAGAGGTCTCTCGCAAACCAAAAGGAACCAACCCTGTATGTAAAAAAAATAAACCGGGCCTATACATTAAATACATACATCCAACCCCCCCTCCCCCCCAACACATACAGTACAATAATGTGCAAAATAACTATTATCCAGATATGGATAATAGATTATTTGCCTATTATGAAACACATAAAACATGCATAAAGCAAAACATGAATTTTTAATCTTAAAATCACCACATTGCATGTTACAAATAATCCAGCATTAATTGTAAATATAAACCAACAAACCAGCAGCTACACAAATGTATATGAAATGTCACACAATTGCATGGAGTGTGTACATGATGCAATTAATCTGTGCATCATGTAACACTATGCAAAATATATGTAACAATAAAATACACTATGAACAATATCCTCTAACCACCAATGCCATCATGAAAATCAAATAGAAACTAAGCAACATCAATACATTTACCATTAATTAATTAATCCATTTCCTAAACCAATTACAATTACAATACAAATCAATTATACAATTCCCTATTCAATTCCTAAAGCCAAACCATTGCCAAAAGAATTCTAATTGAAAGTAACCACAATCATTCTAATCTAACTACCAGAAAGAAGCCATTAAAAATAACCTGTAACTAAATACAAATTACATTAGTCACATCAATGACAAAATAAAGCTGATTAATACATTAGACATACATGAAAAGAACATAAACATTAGCAAAACAATCAATTCTTATCCCTGTATGTCTATCCATATAGATAGATATACATAACATACAGGGGCAATAATAGAGCATAAAAAACAATGCATTTACATACAAAAATCACATAGAATACACCCATTCAGTGTCCGTGAATGTATGTATATACATAGATACATTCACGGGCATTAAATGGAACTGAAAAAATAAAAGACATGAATCAAAAATCCAAAAAACCTGTAAAAGTAAAAATAATACACTTTTCTTTTGTTTACTTACCATTAGATGCCCACTCACCAAAATCCAGGCGACCCGGATGCACTGGAACCAATCCACATGTAACCATAAAAAAATAAACCTTTACAATCCATAATGGTGTCTTCTTTCTTCTATTTGTAATCCTTCCCATCTGTTTTGGGGTCTTCTTTTCTTCTTTGGGGTCTTCTCCGTCTTCTTCCGTCTTCTTCCATCTTCTTCTGCCACGCCCTTCTACTCTTCTTAGGAGGGGAGGTGTTCCCTCCTCGGCGTCTGGCTTCAAAATGAGGCGACATAGACTTTTAAAGGCCTATGACGTCACATTTTGGTCAAATGTTTGCCACGGTCCTGATTGGGCAGTGAAAAACATGTGATTTGGCCGGAGAAAAAAAAAACATGATGACGTCATTTAAAGGCAATGATGCCAGCCAATCAGAATGGCTGAGTTTCAATTGCCTTTAAGATGACGTCATCAAAACAAAGATGGCTGGCGACACATGGTACGGTTGCCAATCAGAGCGTGGGAACTCCATCCCAACTCTGATTGGCTGTAGCAAAGCCTCTGTTACATGGTCTACTTGAGCCAATCAGAGTTGGGATGGAGTTCCCACGCTCTGATTGGCTACCGTACCATTTGTCGCCGGCCATTTTTGTTTTGATGACGTCATCTTAAAGGCAATTGAAACTCAGCCAATCTGATTGGCTGGCGTCATTGCCTTTAAATGACGTCAAACATACAGGACACCCACAAGCTCATATTGAACCCCCACCAATATGTGCTTGTGGGTGTCCTGTATGTTTTACAATTCTTGTTCAGCTAGTCTTAGCTGATTGGAGGGTGGCAACCTCCTGCCTAATTGAAGCTCACTCCCTCCCACATTTAAATGGTTAAAAGCTCACTCCATAGCATCTCAGGGGAACTTGCTTGCTTGTAGTGTGATTGTGACAAATCTAATACAGAGTGCTTTTCCTGGTAATGTACAGGTTAATAAAAGCTTCAATCAGACTTAGAACTTTGCAACTAATTTTGACAGATTTATTATAAATCATTCTTCCTGGTAATGCACAGGTAATTAAGAATTTATATTAGTGTTAGGGACCCTTGAGATGTGGTCTGCCGTGTAGTGGCTCAGGGACTTACAACAATTGTTAAACTAAAAGACCATTTTATTTAATAGATATCTATACATGTATATTTAGGCACTGTACCGTGTATAAGTTTTACTGGATGTGCACTGAGCTCTGTCTGTGTTTTATGTTATGTCTCTGGCTTTAAATGACGTCATCATTTTTTTCCCCCGGCCAAATCACATATTTTTCACGGCCCAATCAGGACCGTGGGAAACATTTGACCAAAATGTGACATCATAGGCCTATAAAAGCCTATGTCGCCTCATTTTGAAGCCAGTCGCCGAGGAGGGAACACCTCCCCTCCTAAGAAGAGAAGAAGGGCGTGGCAGAAGAAAATGGAAGAAGACGGAAGAAGACGGAGAAGACCCCAAAGAAGAAAAGAAGACCCCAAGACAGACGGGAAGGATTACAAATAGAAGAAAGAAGACACCGTTATGGATTGTACGGGTTTATTTTTTTATGGTTACCTGTGGATTGGTTCCAGTGCTTCCGGGTTGCCTGGATTTCGGTAAGTGGGCATCTAATGGTAAGTAAACAAAAGAAAAGTGTATTATTTTTACTTTTACAGGTTTTTTGGATTTTTGATTCATGTCTTATATTTTTTCAGTCCCATTTAATGCCCATGAATGTATCTATGTATATACATACATTCACGGACACTGAATGGGTGTATTCTATGTGATTTTTGTATGTAAATGCATTGTTTTTTATGCTCTATTATTGCCCCTGTATGTTATGTATATCTATCTATATGGATAGACATACAGGGATAATAATTGATTGTTTTGCTAATGTTTATGTTCTTTTCATGTATGTCTAATGTATTTATCAGCTTTATTTTGTCATTGGTGTGAATAATGTAATTTGTATTTAGTTACAGTTTATTTTTAATGGCTTCTTTCTGGTAGTTAGATTAGAATGATGGTGGTTACTTTAAATTAGAATTCTTTTGGCAATGGTTTGGCTTTAGGCATTGAATAGGGAATTGTATAATTGATTTGTATTGTAATTGTTTGAGGAAATGGATTAATTGATTGATGCTAATTGTATTGATGTTGCTTAGTTTTTATTTGATTTTCATGATGGCATTTGTGGTTAGGGGACATTGTTCATAGTGTATTTTATTGTTACATATATTTTGCATAGTGTTACATGATGCACAGATTAATTGCATCATGTACACACTCAATGCAATTGTGTGATATTTCATATACATTTGTGTAGCTGCTGGTTTGTTGGTTTATATTTACAATCGATGCTGGATTTATTGTAACATACAATGTGGTGATTTTAAGATTAAAAATTCATGTTTTGATTTATGCATGTTTTATGTGTTTCATAATGGGCAAATAATCTATTATCCATATCTGGATAATAGTTATTTTGCACATTATTGTACTATATGTGTTGGGGGGGGGGTGGATGTATGTATTTAATGTATAGGCCCGGTTTATTTTTTTTACATAAAGGGTTGGTTCCTTTTGGTTTGCGAGAGACCTCTGGAGACCACCTGAGGTCTCCTCGGGCTTCTCACGGGTAACAGGTTGGCGGGTCCACGGGGGATACCTGCGGGGAAGAACCGGTGGCCCCACATCTGTGGGGGCACCGCGGACCTGTAGGGACCACCCGTGAGTACCCAGACCCCCGTGAGAACCACCCGAGGCCCCTCAGACACCTGTGGGTCTGACCCGGGGCCTCCCAGACATCCGCGGGCCTACCGTGGGGACCCCATTGTGGCCCATGGTGACCCACGGAGACCACCTGGTGGGCCATGGCACCTGGAGGGACCAACCAACAGGCCTCCAGACCCTGTGTGAAACATGATGCTGGTAACCTGTAGGGCTGTGAGGTGACCCGTCAGGCTCACTGGGGACTCACGTGGGCCTGGGGTATGAACCCTGTATGTAAAAGAATAAATCATGTATTTATGGGGGGGCACAGGGGGTCAGTTATGTATTTAATAAATAGAATGATGTGTATTGTGGGGCAGTGTATTGTTTTATAGGGGGCCCCAAGGGTATGTGGGTTGGCCTCCCGGCTGGGTAGTGGGTGAGGGTGGTTAGGCCTCACGTGGTGGGGGGTTAGTGGGGGGGGGTATATAGGCCTCCCGAGTGGTGGATGACGGTGGGTTAACCCCTTAATGACTGTAGCGGTTAATAACCGCTATGGTGATTAAGGGATTAGGGGTTATTACATTGGATGTTTTTATTCTTGTGTATGTTTTGCAGCATCGGAGGGGGCATGGGCAGGATGAAGATGAGGAGAAAGACGACCTTCATCGTGGGTGCCTGTTACAGGTAATTGTAAGATATATTGACTGTATTTATTGTAATTTATATTATTTAAAATGGGCAAATGCATTATTATCCATATGTGGATAATATTTTTTTTGCCCATTACTGTATAGTATGTGTTAGGGGGCGGGGGGGATGTGTGTTGTTTATTGCTATGTTTATTGGGTGCAATTGTCCCGAATAAACATGCTAATGTGCCTTAACCCCTTTATTGCCTTAGTGGCTATCCGTTAAGATAATGAAGCTGCATTAATGTAAATTTTAATAATAGAGTGTGGGAGCAGGGGGTCCCCTGAGCTGAACCGCATTGATTTCTGCCTCAGAGCCCCCGTTTGGGGCATCGGTGCCAGTGTCGCCGCCATCTTTATAGAGCCCACGTCGCGTCTTGGACGCTTTAAAGATAGCGGCGACACTGGCACCCGATGCCCCAAACCGGGGCCTGTAACTCGGGAAGCTGGGTGTCTCTGAGGCAGAAATCAATGCGGTTTAGCTCAGGTGACCCCCTGCTCCCGCACAATATTATTAAAATGTACATTAATGCAGCTTCATTACCATAGCGTATAGCCGCTACGGTAATGAATTATTGTTTATTGTTATGTGTGTTTTAATACTAGTGTAGATGTGCTGGTATTCTCCTTAGCTGAACCGCATTGGTTTCAGTCTCGGGGACCCCCTACTTCAGGAGATACAAGCCCCTTTATGGGGTGCCGGTATCCCCTGCAGAATTTAAATGTCCCGGTCACGTGACGCGGAAGCTTTATATTGCAGGGGATACCGGCACCCCATAACGGAGCCTGTATCTCCTGAAGTAGGGGGTCCTCGTACCTGAAACCAATGCGGTTCAGGTCCTGAGACCCCCTGCTCATGTACACTATTATTAAAATGTATTTATTTAGTGTACGATCGCCTGTAACAGTCTTGCATGGAGATACAGGATCTCCATGAAAATGTTACATGCGGCTTTTTTTTCTATCAGCTAGCGTACGTAAAGGTTAAGAACGCTAGCAGAGTGAAAAAAAGCAACACGTACGCTGTGGGTGTTTTGAGCTATTTTGAGCAGGTACGTTAAAAAATGGGCTCAAGGCCTTAGTGAATCGCGTCCCTGGCCTCACTTTTTAACGAAGCTGCTTTTTGGAAAATCAGAACGCAAAGCCATTGAGCTTAGTGCATAGCCCCCAGAGTGAGGTACAATGCAGCGGTGGATAATATACAATAAACATTAAGAGCTGTGGAAAGGAATGTAACTAACTGTTATGGAAAGCAGAAACGCACAACGCAACAATGCCGTAGGTAGAATCAGATGAATGTTTCCCCCCTTAACCATTTTAGCTAGAATGTCAGCAGAATAATGTTCTATTTTAGGAGCACACTGTCAGTGTACACATGGTTATTTGCACATCTATAGACACAGTGCATGAATACATTAAAGAATTTACCTCGTTTTCATACCTTAAAGAGGTTATCTAATATTCAGGTCCTTATGGCAGAGACAGATAATGGGATCTGTTTATCAATACAATATGTTGTGTTTTGGTGGTCTTTTGCATCATTGAGCATGTAAGTAATTAAACATGCCGGGGAATACATATCAAAATGGTGCAATTTGTTCCAAGGCATGGAGCAAAAATGTACAAAGTGTTAATTTGGTTTCTTACATTACGCCACCCAAACCTGGCCGATTGATTTGACATGAAGAGAGAGGAAAGCTGGTACATTAGGAGATAGTCGTCTTCACCTTAAATTCCTTCTCACCGGATTGTCCAACCAAGGGGTGCGCAAACGTTTCTGTTTGCGCCCCCTCCCTGCTCTCCCCCCTTGCTTACGCCCCCCCCCCCCACCGGGTCTGTGGCATCATGTGACGTCACAATATCATGTGATGTTGCCATTTAACCACTGCGTTGTCATGACGACGTATCGCCTTAAAGCTGGTAAGAGAGAGTTACTGAGGCCTTGAGTGCTCACCCGGCATTTAATTTAAATGTTATGGGGAAGAGCGCGGGCCCTCTGTAAGCATCGTGCCCCCCACCCCCCAGAAAATCTCATGCCCCCCAAGTTTGTGCACCCTTGGAAAAACTTGTAATGTGCAAATTAGATTGATTCTATAGGTTTGAACTTAGTTTAGGGAAGCATTGCAGAGGTTGCGATGCACTTAAAGTGTTCCTATTTCAAAGGGAACACTTTATTTATTTTTTAAACTGTTTATTTTGATTTTTTTTAAACCTTTATTTATTAACAGACTTTGTAACAATACAATACATATACACAATTAACAGATCAGTGCAAAACTGCGACATACAAACAGAAAATGTATACCGTGTGCGCTTATCAGGTGTATATATTATCGTGTGCATACCAGGTAAACTATAAAAAGCCCTTTTTTCTTTTTCTCTACTATTTCAATTTAATATTAATGTTCTAAATGAACTAGAGCAGAGAAACTTTAGCCGCTGGGATTAGAATAATGTGTGCAAAATATCTACTAAAAAAACAGCAAGCCGAGCCTCATAATAATAATCTGAGCACAGACGGATCCCTTCATTAGAGCGACTGGATCCCGTTGTTAGGAGACTGTAGGCAGAATGTGATAAATGTAAGCTGAGGTTGTCAAGACTTTGGGAAACGATTAAAAAACTAACAGATATTTAAAGGCCCCATATACTGGGTTACCTGATGTGTCAGGATAATAAAAGCCAATATTAAATCTTCAGTATTTATAACATCAAATATTATTTACAGTTAAATAGTTTCCAGAGCAGTGAGATATAGTGAGGCTTAATAGCAAGTTTAGCAGAACAATTAACAGATAAAGTGACCTTCTCCCAGTCATATGTTTCACCAAGGTTAGAAGAGGCATTAATAAAACATATTATAACAGAATCAATATAATTTCATAGAACAGGAAAACAAACAACACAACTGTGTCTAGGACCCTGCGAAGGGAAAACGTGTATATCCACACAGACAGTGCAGCTCACGCAGAGTTAAACTTTAATCCTTTAGCAGTGATGAATTAAATGATTGTCTATAATATGGGAGATTATTGCCGAAGGATAGAGGAGCGTCCATAGTGAGCAGATCCACCATGCAGGGCTGGCCCCCTCTGTATACAGGAATTAGGCAGTCATGTACCGCCATCTCCATGCTGCCGGCGGTAATTGGGGGTACAGAGCGTCCTCTCTCAGGGGGCAGCTCTGCGTCATTTTGAAAAGTAAACGGTTCTGGTCGAGGAGGAAAAGAGGAACCTATCTCTTGTAGGATTTTGAAGTAGTCGTTAACCGTCTTAGTGACTTATACATCACCGGACCAGGGCTGTGCTGGGTGTGCGGTGATACGGCAGCAATTTGTGGCGGCTCAAGATGAAAGTCGTAGTCTGAGCCCGCTGCTGTTAAGGTAAACTTACTGATCAGATGTGCCCGGTAAGGGAGTTCTTCTGCCAGGCCTGTAAGCAATGGCTGGCTGACCGTTAGATCAGATAAGTCCGATATACTCATCCTGTCTCTAAGACTTTGTCCTGAGGTTGTACATTGTTGTCTCCTTTGTGCATCATTGCCACCCTGTGGTATGAGGGTGAGTTGGGCTGCGAGCAGTGACTGTTCTTGGCCATACTTTGCAGGCATTTCCACCCTGGGATATTCAGGGGTTGAGTTGGGCTGCGGGCAGTGGCTGTTCTTGGCTATACTTTGCAGGCATTATGTAAGGAAACGGGGGACATGTCCCCTCCCTACTTGGACGGACTCACGCAGTGGCCACCCCGCTTTACCCCAGCGGGTCTCCGATCTGGCGCCCCGCCTTCAGCAGCGCATGCTGCCGCACTTCCGGGTCACGCGCGCGCAGGCCTTACAGGGTGCGCACACACCCAACCTGCTTTCCCTCAGCTTTGCACGGGAGGCTCTGCCACCCGTCCATCGGGGAACGCTCTGCCTCACATACCTGCCACACACCTGGCTTCCTCCTCCCCTCTGCACCTGAGCCTATCCCTGGAACAACCCAGACACACCTCAGCTCCTCCCCTACCCTCCATTGGCCAGCCGTATTTTATTACCCCAGTCCTTCCTCTCCTTCTTCGCTCTGCAAAGCTTCTAGTAGCCTTGTGCTGTTTGGAGTACCGTGCCTGTCTCTCTTCTCTGTTTCCAGTTCGTGATTCTGATTCGGCTCATCTGCGTACCCTCTCTGGCTTTGGACCCCGGCTCCCTCTTGACTACGTGTACCTCTCTGACCCCAGGACTTGACTATGGATTATGACTTCACTGTAATCTCCTTCCCTCGACCCACGGCTTACGGACTCACTTCTCGGGAACTCTGGCGCCCTGGACTCAGCAAGTATCTAACCACCCTTCTCTCACCAGACCCGGCAATGCACCCTACCACACTCCGGGCACGCCCTCACTTCTGTGGGTGTGTGGTATACTCCCTTCCACCTTAGAACTGGGGACTGGTCTGGTCTGTGGGCTGCACAACGTTACATTATGCAGAGCCCACCAACAGCAGACCCCCCTGAGGTGTCCCAGGCGGTGACCACGAAGCATTTGCAGTATCTGAGCAGCCAAGTAGCTGCCGTGGCGCAGCAGCTTTCCAATCTCTCTCTCCAGGAAGCCCGGCCAAGGACTCTACCTGTCTAGGAAGGCGCATCCGCCTCGGAACCACGTATTCCCGCACCTAACCGATATGCCGGAGATCCGCTCACTTGTCGTGGATTCCTGAACCAGTGCGACATCCAATTTGAGTTGTCCCCATCTCGTTTCCACACGGACCACTCCAAGGTAGCCTACATCTACGCCCTTCTGACCGGTAATGTACTTGCTTGGGTTTCACCTATGTGGGAACTCAGACCTGAAATTACCCAAGATTTTCCTAGGATTTTCCTAGGTTCCGGCGGGAATTTCAAAAGGTCTTCGACACTTGGCCCGTACGGAGACCGCTGCTTCCTCTCTGTTCCATCTCTCCCAAGGTCGCAGGTCCATAGCCAGATGTGCGCTGGAGTTCCGTACCATCGCCACGGAGACTCGCTGGAACGACAAAGCCCTCTCGCCAGCCTTTTGGCAGGGTTTAGGCGAATTCCTAAAGGACGAACTGGTCGCCCAACCCAGACCCTCCTCGCTTGAGGACCTTATAGCTCTGTGCATCCACGTTGACCAGCGGCTCCAGGAGAGATGCCAGGAGCGCCAGCGTCCCAGGTTCATGATGCCCATCTCCGCTCCACCTAGGCCTCTTCCGACTGCCATGCTGGCTCTTGATGCCCCAGAGCCTATGCAGATTGGTAGCCAACAACCCCACTCCGCTGAATGAATTCACCGTAGGAATAAAGGTCTTTGCTTTTATTGTGGCTCTCCTGACCACCTGGTACGACATTGTCCCCTGAGACTGGAAAACAAGAACGCCCAGTGAGTTGTGTGGGGCTCTCCCTTGGTACCATCTCCAACATCCGGGAATCTGCTCCCGCATTCATCGATTCCGGGTCTGGTGGCAACTTTGTGGATCAGAACTTCGCAGTCAAGAATCGGATTCCTTTGATCAGGAAGAGGGTACCCATTGGTCTCGAAGCCATTGACAGATGTCCCCTACAACTGGCCTTCATCTCCTTGGAGTCTCCCCTTCTCATGATTTCCACCACGGACAGTCACACAGAACAAATCTCCTTTGACGTCTTCCACTCCGCCCACGGTCCAGGTCATCCTGGGATTGCCCTTGCTCCAGCTACACAATCCTCGTATTGATTGGACGGACCGTTTGCCCATTCAGTGGATTTCTTCCTTGAAGGTTTCTGCGGAGCCTTCCGTGACCAGTCTCGCAACCCTTGAAACTTCTGTTCCATCTCCCTATTCTCTCCCCGAAGTATACTTCATTTCAAGGATGTCTTTAATAAATCGCAATCCGAAGTACTTCCACCACATCGCTCGTTTGACTGCCCCATTGAGTTGATTCCCGGAGCCACTCTTCCTAAGTCTAAATCCTACACACTCTCTTTACCTGAGATCGAAGCTATGTCTTCTTATATTCAAGAGAATCTCAAAAATGGATACATCTGGAACTCTACCTCCCCGGCATGTGCTGGATTCTTTTTCGTAAAGAATAGAAAAGGAGAAAAAGCGGAGCACTGCCAGAAAATTGAAAAATTACTGGGGCAAAAAAATTATTAAAGATTATTTATTGGGCATAATGGCCAAAAAAAGACAGACACACAAGGTTAAAACTCTGACGCGTTTCCCGCCGTGGAGGCGCTTTATCAAAGACTTTTTCGTAAAGAAGAAAGATGGTTCTTTGAGACCCTGCATTGACTTCCGTGGCCTAAACAAGATCACAATTAAAAAACGGTATCCACTTCCACTTATCTCTGAACTGTTCGACAGGCTACAGGGGTCACAATATTTTCTAAACTCGACCTCAGGGGGGCGTACAATCTGATTCGCATCCAGGAGGGCGACGAGTAACGGCCTCTGTAACGCCCCGGCCGTTTTCCAAGAATTCATGTATGAGATCTTTCGGGGCGTTCTGAATATCTTCGTCATTGTATATCTGGATGACATTCTCATCTTTTCTAAGACCCTGGAAGAATATATTCGCCACACCAGGGTAGTTCTTTCTCGCCTTCTCGCCAACAGGCTCTATGCTAAGATGGAGAAGTTCCTCTTTCACCAATCTTCCACCGCCTTCCTCGGCTACATTATTTCCGATGAGGGGTTCACCATGGATCCGGAAAAACTGAAGGCAGTCCTGGATTGGCCACAACCCAACTCCCTGAAAGCTATCCAACGTTTTCTCAGGTTTGCGAATTATTACTGGAATTCATCCGCAATTTTTCTACTTCAGTCGCACCCATTACCGCCCTTACTAGGAAAGGGGACGATCTTTCGGTATGGAACCCTGAGGCTTCTAAGGGCTTTGAGGCCCTCAAAAGGGCTTTCGTTTCTGCTCCTATTCTTCGTCACCCAGAAACTTCCCTCCCCTTCACTCTCGAGGTCGACGCCTGTGATACCGGAGCTGGCGCAGTACTGTCACAAAGGTTTTCCCCCCAAGACAAGCTTCATCCCTGTGGCTTCTTTTCGAGGAAATTCTCCCCAGCCGAGAGAAATTATGACGTTGGTAATAGGGAACTCTTGACGATTAAATTAGCTCTACAAGAATGGAGGCAGCTCCTTGAAGACACGAGAGAACCGGTAGCCATACTCACTGACCATAAAAAATTGTTGTATATTGAGGGGGTCCACCGTCTGGGTCTCGTCAAGCTCGCTGGGCATTGTTTTTTTCTCGATTCAATTACACTCTCGTACATTCCAGACACCAAGAATATTAAAGCTGATGCTCTGTCACGTCAGTTCACCACTTAAGAGAAGTCCGACGAAATCTCCTAAACCATTTTACCCTTTAAGTGCATTATCTCCGTCAATTCTTTTGACATCTTAGACAAGGTCGTGGAAGCCCGGTCTCACATCCCCAGTGGGTTAGAGGTACCAGAGGGACTCCTGTATGCCGCACCACGCTTTCTTCCCAAGATCCTGGAATGGGGTCACTCGTCCAGTTCGGCTGGTCACCCGGGTTTCAAGAAGACTCTGGATTTGATCAGACGTACCTTCTGGTGGCCAAATACGAACAGAGATATTCAGGACTTCACGAAATCTTGTCCGGTATGCGCACAGAGTAAGTCCGTTCGACACAAGCCATTGGGTCTTCTTCTACCCATTCCCATCCCTGAACGTCCTTGGACGCATATATCTTTGGACTTCATTGTGGCGGTTCCACCCTCCAAGGGTATGAATACCATTCTCGTGGTAGTGGACAGATTCTCAAAATAGGCACATTTCGTTCCCCTCAAGGGTCTCCCTAATTCTTCCACGTTGGCCGATATATTCACTAAAGAGATCTTCAGGCTTCACGGTATTCCTCATTCTATTGTTTCGGACAGGGGAACACAATATATTTCTAAGTTCTGGTGGGCATTCTCCCAAAGGCTCGGCATCTCTCTCCTGTTTTCCTCAGGCTATCATCCCCAGACCAACGGGCAAACGGAAAGAATGAACCAGTCTTTGGAACAGTACCTGAGGTGTTTTGTTTCGGAATCCCAAGACAATTGGGTGGAATTATTACCTTGGGCAGAGTTCGCTATCAATTCTCTCAGGAACGAATCTACTCAGGAATCCCCCTGTTTCATTAATTTCGGTTTCCATCCCTGCCGACTCCCCTTCTCCCCCACCTCATCTGGTGTTCTTGCGGTTGATGAATGGGTTGCTAACATACAAACTTCCTGGAAAAGGATTCAAAGGGCATTGCAGGGTGCTGTTACAAGACAAAAGATTCAAGCAGATCGTTGCCGCCAAAAAGCACCAGAATATAGGCCGAGGGACAGTCTGGCTTTCCTCCAGAAATATTAAGGTCAAGTCACCTTCCCCAGAATTGGCACCCCAATTCTTAGGACACTTCAAGATCCTTGAACAAGTAAACCAGGTAGCTTTTCGTCTCCAGTTACCACCAACCATGAAAATCTCCACGGTCTTTCACGTCTCCCTTCTGAAACTGTTAGTTCAGAATGCTAACTTCCGTGAACAGTCCCTCAGACCCAAGCCTGTCACTATTCAGGGGCAGCAAGAATTCATGGTACAATCCATCCTCGATTCCCGACTCTCAAGAGGCAAGCCACAATTTCATGTTCTTTCAGCGATCTTGGGTGCCTTTCCACCACATTCACGCTCCGGCTTTACTCAAATTTTTCCACCAGAAGTTCCCACACAAGCCATGGAAGGATCGTCCGGAGTTCGATCCTCAGGAGGGGGGTACTGTAAGGAAATGGGGGACACGTCCCCCGCGGTGTCCCCTCCCTACCTGGATGGACTCCCGCAGTGGCCGCCTCCGCTTTACCCCGTCGGGTCTCCGCTCTCGGTGTCCGTGCGCCACAGCTTGCTCTGCCTTCAGCTGCACACGCGGGCGCATTTCTGGGTCGCGCCTTGTAAGGCTTGCACGTGCACCCAACCTGCTTTCCCTCAGCCTCGCACGGGTGGCTCTGCCCCCCGCCACTGGCGGAACGCTCCACATCACATCCCTGCCACACACCTGGATTCCTCCTCCCCTCTGCACCTGAGCCTATCCCTGGAAAAACCCAGACACACCTCCCCTACTCTTCTGCCCTCCATTGGTCAGCCATCCTTTATTACCCCAGTCCTTTCTCTCCTTCCTCGCTCTGCATAGCTTCTAGTAGCCTTGTGCTGTTTGGAGTACTGTACCTGGCTCTCTTCTCTGTTTCCCGTTTGTGATTCAAGAATACCTAATGGAAAACAAAATTATTAGTAATAGTCAGCATGGATTTATGAAGGATAGATCATGCCAAACTAACCTTATTTGTTTGTTTGAGGAGGTAAGTAGGAATTTAGACCAGGGTAATGCAGTTGATGTGGTCTACTTAGATTTTGCAAAGGCTTTTGATACGGTTTCACACAAGAGGTTGGTGTACAAAATAAAGAAAATTGGACTCAGTAATAATATATGCACCTGGATTGACAACTGGTTAAAGGACAGATGGTTGTCATAAATGGAACTTTTTCAGGTTGGGCTAAAGTCGTGAGTGGAGTACCTCAGGGATCAGTACTGGGACCCCTGCTTTTTAACTTATTTATTAATGACCTTGAGGTTGGCATCGAGAGCAAAGTCTCCATCTTTGCTGATGATACTAAATTGTGTAAGGTAATAGAATCAGAGCAGGATGTAATTTCTCTTCAGAAGGACTTGGAGAGACTGGAAACGTGGGCAGGAAAATGGCAGATGAGGTTTAATACAGATAAATGTAAGGTTATGCATATGGGATGCAAGAATAAAAAGGTGAATTACAAATTAAATGGGGATAAATTGGGGGAATCCTTGATGGAGAAGGATTTAGGAGTGCTTGTAGACAGCAGACTTAGCAATTGTGCCCAAAGTCATGCAGTAGCTGCAAAGGCAAACAATATCTTATCTTGCATCAAACGAGCAATGGATGGAAGGGAAGTAAACCTAATTATGCCCCTTTACAAAGCATTAGTAAGACCACACCTTGAATATGGAGTACAATTTTGGGCACCAATCCTAAGAAAAGACATTATGGAACTAGAGAGAGTGCAGAGAAGAGCCACCAGATTAATAAAGGGGATGGACAACCTAATTTATGAGGAGAGACTAGCTAAATTAGATTTATTTACATTAGAAAAGAGGCGTCTAAGAGGGGATATGATAACTATATACAAATATATATTCGGGGACAATACAAGGAGCTTTCAAAAGAACTATTCATCCCCATGGCAGTACAAAGGACTCGGGGGCATCCCTTAAGGTTGGAGGAAAGGAGATTTCACCAGCAACAAAGGAAAGGGTTCTTTACAGTAAGGGCAGTTAAAATGTGGAATTCATTACCCATGGAGACTGTGATGGCAGATACTATAGATTTGTTCAAAAAAAAAGGTTGGACATCTTTTTAGATAGGAAAGGTATACAGGGATATACCAAATAAGTATACATGGGAAGGATATTGATCCAGGAATTAATCCGATTGCCAATTCTTGGAGTGAGGAAGGAATTTATTTTTCCCCTTATGAGATATCATTGGATGATGTGTCTCTGGGGTTTTTTGTTTGCCTTCCTCTGGATCAATAAGTATAGATATATGATAAAAAAATCTGTTGTCTAAATTTAGCATAGTTTGAACTGGATGGACGGAAGTCTTTTTTGAACCAATTGAACTATGCTCTATGTAACTATGCTAAGCTACTATGTAACTATGTAACTATGTGATCCTGATTCGGCTCGTCTGCGTACCCTCTCTGGCTTTGGACCCCAGCTTCCTCCTGACTATGTTTACCTCTCAGACCCCAGGACTTGGCTACGGATTCCGATCGCTGTTCTCTCCTTCCCTCGACCCACGGCTTGCGGACTCACTTCTCGGACCTCTAGTGCCCCGATCACGGCAAGTTTCTAGCCACCCTTCTCTCACCAGACCCAGCAATGCACCCTACCACACTCCGGGCACGCCCTTAGTGCTGTGGGTTTGTGGTATTCTCCCTTCCAGCTCAGTACTGTGGACTGGTCTGGTCTGCGGGCAGCACAGCATTACACATTACCACCCTCGGGTATTCAGGGTTGAGTTGGGCTGTGGGCAGTGGCTGTTCTTGGCTATGTTTTGCAGGCATGGTCACTGGTTGAATGGAAGTGCCCATTATTTCAGCAAGTTTTCTGTCCATAGTATCAAAGCATTGATGAATAGCTTGTTCCATATATGTTGCATAATCTATCTAGTTATCAGTTGCATGTAATCAGCATCAATTGTAGTTGACTCTTGCAGCACTTCCTGGTCTGTGTGCGAGTATCACCCATTTTAGCCAGCAAAACAGAATTGGCAATTAGATTAATCCTTGGATCAATATCCTTCCCATTTATACTTATTTTGGTATATCCCTGTATACCTTTCCTTTCTAAAAAGTTGCCCAACCTTTTTTTGTTCAAATTATTGTATCTGCCATCACAGTCTCCATGGGTAATGAATTCCACATTTTAACTGCTGTTACTGTAAAGAACCCTTTCTCCTTTCCTCCAACCTAAAGGGATGCCCCCGAGTCCTTTGTACTGCCATTGGGATGAATAGTTAATTTCAAAGCTCCTTGTACTGTCCCCGAATATATTTGTATATAGTTATCATATCCCCTCTTAGACGCCTCTTTTCTAATGTAAATAAATATAATTTAGCTAGCCTCTCCTCATAAGTTAGATTGTCCATCCCCTTTATTAATTTGGAGGCTCTTCTCTGCACTCCCTCTAGTTCCATAATGTTTTTTCTAAGGAGGGGTGCCCAAAATTGTTCTCCATATTCAAGGTGTGGTCTTACTAATGCATTGTAAAGGGGCATAATTAGGTTTACTTCCCTTCCATCCGTTGCCTGTTTAATGCAAGATAAGATCTTGTTTGCCTTTGCAACTACTGCATGACTTTGGGCACTATTGCTAAGCCTGCTGTCTACAAGCACTCCTAAATCCTTCTCCATCAAGGATTCCCCCAATGTATCCCCATTTAATTTGTAATTCGCATTTTTATACTTGCATCCCAAATGCATAACCTTACATTTATCTGTATTAAACCTCATCTGCCATTTACCTGCCCACCTTTCCAGTCTCTCCAAGTCCTTCTGAAGAGAAATTACATCCTGCTCTGATTCTATTAGCTTACACAATTTAGTATCATCAGCAAAGATGGAGACTTTGCTCTCGATGCCAACCTCAAGGTCATTAATAAACAAGTTAAAATGCAGGGGTCCCAGTACCGATCCCTGAGGTACTCCAATCACAACTTTAGCCCAACCTGAAAAAGTTCCATTTATGACAACCCTCTGTTGTCTGTCCTTTAACCAGTTTTCAATCCAAGAGCATATATTATTACTGATTCCAATTTTCTTTATTTTGTACACCAACCTCTTGTGTGAAACCGTATCAAAAGTCTTTGCAAAAACTAAGTAGACCACATCAACTACATTACCCTGGTCTAAATTCCTACTTACCTCCTCAAAGAAACAAATAAGTTTAGTTTTAGTTTGGCATGATCTATCCTTCACAAATCCATGCAGACTATTACTAATAATTTTGTGTTCCATTAGGTATTCCTGAATATTATCCCATATTAAACCTTCAAGTAGTTTCCCCACTATTGAAGTCAGGCTTACAGGTCTGTAATTCCCCGTTGTGATCTAGCTCCCTTTATAAATATAGGCACCACATCTGCTTTACGCCAATCTTGTGGTACTGAGCCTGTGGAAATGGAGTCCTTGAATATTAAATATAATGGTTTGGCTACTACTAAATTTAACTCCTTGAGAACTCTTGGATGTACTGCTGCGGCAGACTTTATTCTTACCAATCACCGGCTTGCACCTGGCATGTTCCTGGAATGCCACACTGTTCACCCGGAGCATGCCGGGCTCCTTTTGCCTTCCCAGCCAGGAGCATGCCCGGCTGACGCGCGGTTGATGTGTTAATTAATAATGGTTCAGGATTTACTAGGCTGCAATGCTTCGCGTGTCCGCCAGATGGCATAAATTCATGAATTGTAATGCAGTATATATATATATACATATATATATATACTGTATAACAACAACCCCTATAACCCCTAACATACAGTACTGTACACATACAGTACTGTATATGCACATCAATGATACTGTAGGCCGGCGGGGGCGAGATGTGTTTGCAGCAGAGAGAGAACCGCTGCTCTCTCTGCGCAAACATTGGCACATTAAAAAATATTTAAAATACATTTTTATTCATAGTGTAGATGTGCAGGGGGTCTCCGGAGCTGAACCGCGTTGGTTTCAGGTTGGGGGACCCCCTGTTCCCCGAGATACAGCCCCCTTTATGAGGTGCCGGTATCCCTCTGCATTTAAAGGTCCCGATCACGTGACCGCGACATGTAATCAAAGCAGAGGGATACCGGCACCCACTAAAGGGGCCTGTATCTCGGGGAGCAGGGGGTCCCCGGACCTAAAACAAAAACGTTTCTGCTCCGGAGACCCTCTGCACATGTACAGTATAAATAAAACACATATAAATAAACACTCGTTCCTTACCTGAGCGGATATGTGCTATGGTAATGAAGCAGGATTTCTGTATTTTAATAATATTGTACAGTGAGCAGGGGTTTCCTGAGCCAGAAATTAATGCTCAGGGGACTCCCTGCTCCTGCACAATATTATTAAAAATACAGAAATGCTGCTTCATTACCATAGCGTATAGCCGCTAAGGCAATGAAGGGGTTAACCCACTGTGCCCGCTATATTGTGGGTAGCGGGGGTGGGTGAAGGGGGTATTTGGCCGTTGGTGTGAGTTTAGGACTTGCGGGGGGGTTGCGGATGCACTTAACCCCTTCACGGCCGTAGCAGTTAATACCGCTACGGTCATGAAGGGGTTAACCCCTCCCGCTACCCCCCCGCAAGCCCTAAACAACCACCGTTGGGGCTAATACCCCCTTCACCCACTCCCGCTACCCACAATAAAAAAAAATCACACACAGCAGCCGCCCAAAATATAAATAAATAAATCTAAATAAATAAATGACTATAAATAAATACATTTGAAATACATTTTTATTTATAGTGTAGATGTGCAGGGGGTCTCCGGAGCTGAACCGCATTGGTTTCAGGTCCGGGGACCCCCTGCTCCCCAAGATACAGCCCCCTTTATGAGGTGCCGGTATCCCTCTGCTTTTAAAGGTCCCGATCACGTGACCGCGACCTGTAAACCAAGCAGAGGGATACCGGCACCCCCTAAAGGGGCCTGTATCTCGGGGAGCAGGGGGTCCCCGGACCTAAAACCACAGCGGTTCTGCTCCAGAGACCCTCTGCACATGTACAGTATAAATAAAACACATATATAAATAAAGAATCGTTCTTTACCTTAGTGGCTATGTGCTATGTTAACGAAGCAGCATTTCTGTTTTTTAATAATATTGTACAGTGAGCAGGGGGTTCCCTGAGCCAAAAATTAATGCTCAGGGAACCCCCTGCTCCTGCACAATTTTATTAAAAATACAGAAATGCTGCTTCATTACCATAGCGTATAGCCGCTATGGCAATGAAGGGTTAAGGCAGAATAAACAATAAATACATTACATACATATTTTTAATGTGTGTTTTAAACCTCCCTGCCTTCACAGTAATCTATGTAAAAAACCCTCCCCCTATTGTGTGTTTTAAACTTCCCTGCCTTCACTGTAATCTATGTAAACCACCCTCCCCCTATTGTGTGTGAAGCTTCCCTGCCTTCACTGTAATCTATGTAAAAAACCCTCCCCCTATTGTGCGTTTTAACCCTCCCTGCCTTCATTGTAATCTATGTAAAACCTCCTCCCCCTATTGTGTCTGCTAAACTTCCCTGCTTTGACTAATCTGTGTAAGCCCCCCTCCCCCTATTGTGTCAGTTAAATCTGCCTGGCCTGTGTTTTCTGTGAGTGCAGTGTACAGTATGTAAATGTGGGGAGGGGGATACCGTGTAAATAACCACACCCACACCCACTACCCACTACCCACCTGCACATGGCCCCTCCGCTGCTGCAAAAAAGAGACAAAAATTAAAACATACAAAGTAATGTCCCCTAACCCCTTAATCACCATAGCGGTTATTAACCGCTACAGTCATTAAGGGGTTAACCCACCCTCACCCACCACTCAGGATGCCTACATACCATCCCACACTAACCCCCCCCCCGTGGGGCCTAACCACCCAGTACCGACAAGGGAGGCCTACCCACATACAGTTGGGGAAACACCCCCCCACCCCCAGTACCCACAATAAAAACAGTACAGTGACCCACAATAAACAGCATTATATTTATTAAATACATTACCCACCCCCTGTGCCCCCCCATAAATACAAGATTTATCCTTTTACATACAGGGTTCATAACGCAGCCCCACGCTAGTCCCCGGTGGGCTGGCAGGGCACCTGGACAGACCTACAGTTTACCAGCAGCCCTTTTTACACAGGTTCTGGAGGCCTGCTGGTGGATCCCGCCAGCACCATGGTCCCCAGGTGGTCTCCTTGGGTCACCGTGGGCCACAATTGGGTCCCCACGGTAGGCCCGCAGATGTCTGGGAGCCCCGGGTCAGACCCACAGGTGTCTGCGGGGCCTCGGGTGGTTCCCTTGGGGGTCTGGGGAACTCGCGGGTGCTCACTATGGGTCTGCGGTGCCCCCACAGAAGTGGGACCACACATCATCATCCCTGCACCTACGGGTCGGCGGTGCCCCCACAGAAGTGGGACCACACATCATCATCCCCGCAGACTATGGGTCCGCGGTGCCCCCACAGAAGTGGGACCACACATCATCATCCCCGCATGTGTCACCCGTGGAACCACCAGCCTGATACCCTTGGGATACCCGAGGATACCCGCAGGTGGTCTCCAGAGGTCCCACGCAGAACCACGGAACCAAATCTGAATGTAAAAAAAATAAACCTGGCCTATACATTCAATACATACACCCTCCCCCCCGACACCTACAGTACAATAATGTGCAAAATAACTATTATCCAGATATGGATAATAGATTAATTGCCCATTATTAATAACATTAACTAGCATATTCAAATAAATAAAGTAATACTGACCTCATCAATACGAAGTGTCCATCGCCAGCAACATCCTTGTCTTGCCCACAACATACATAGCAAATGCAAAGCCAATACATTGCAAGTACATTCAGATATCAATTAACCCCTTAAACACCTTATCAGATAATAACCGCAAAGGTGATTAAGGGGTTAAGCCACACTGGCCCGAAACCCACCCTTCACCCATTAATTTGTACAGTGGCTTCATCATGCAACTATATATATATCAGTATATATATATACACAGTATATACACACACGATGAACCAATACACAAATAAATGTAGAAGGGTTATCAAAACCATACTGTCCTACAACCAAACACTTCTCCATACAGACACTACATTAAAATCAATTTCCTTTAATAATCCTAACTGATCTCACAATCTATATCATCACAAACCAATGAAAAGCCAATGGAACACGTCACATTCCAATATAAATGATGCATAAAATCTATGCACCATATACATTCTGCAAATGAATCAACCAAGTAAACAAAAATCAATTAGCAATCATTATTTACATCCCTAAACCATTCACACTCCATCCTGAACAATGAAACAATTAACTAATTCACGCCTGGAGCAGTACAATTTAGCCTGTGAAAAAATATAAGTACCAACCAAAATCCAACCTTTAAAACCAAGGCTATCGCTGACCTCCCTCAAACACACAATACAATACCAAGGTATACATCTATTTAATTTTAAAATACTTTAAACTCACAATAAAGCATAGCAGCATAGACAAATTAATTTAAAACACATCAAATCAAGCTTTTAAAACAACATCATTTCTTACCCTGTATGTATATATCTCTCTAGACATATATACATACATACATACAGTTGCAAGAAATGATATACCACAAAAAAAATACACATGTTAAAAAAGCTTTTTAAAAAATTAACAAGTTAAATAAAATACATTTCTTTAGTTCACTTACCCAAGGCTATCGCTGACCTACCTCAAACACACAATACAATACCAAGGAATACATCTGTATGTATATATCTCTCTAGACATATGTGGATGTGACGGTATTGAAAGCTTGTCACATGGTACTAGAGCCAATCAGAGCGTGGGAACTCCATCCCTACTCTGATTGGCTGTAGTACGTCACATCCTTTTCCCCCCCAAGCCTCTGTCAAATGGTATACTAGAGCCAATCAGAGTAGGTATGGAGTTCCCACACTCTGATTGGCTACCATACCATGTGAGGGCGGCCATGTGTCTTTTCATGACGTCATCTTAAAGGCAATTGAAGCAAAGCCATTCTGATTGGCTGTGCTTTCATTGCCTTTAAGTGACGTCATCATTTTTATTTTAGTCGGCCAAAACACATGGTTTTCACGGCCCAATCAGGACCGTGGGAACCATAATGAAAAATGTGACGTCATAGGCCTTTTAAAGCCTATGTCGTCTCCTTTTGAAGCCATACGCCGTGGAGGAAGGACCTCCGGGGAAGAAAGAAGACCAGGGCGTGGCCGCAGATGGAAAGAAGACCCCGCCCCGCCCGGAAGAAGATAGAAGAAAGAAGAATACAGATGAAGATAAAGATGGATTACAAGTAGAAGACCCGTGGATTGATTTGGATTTTTAGTTTAATGTTTATTTTTTTATGGTTTATTATTTTATGGGTTCCTGATCGTGGATTGGTTCGTGAGTAAGCTGCGCAACGGGAATCGGTGGGGGCAAGTAATGGTAAGTGAACTAAAGAAATGTATTTTATTTAACTTGTTAATTTTTTTAAAAGCTTTTTTAACATGTGTATTTTTTTTTGTGGTATATCATTTCTTGCAACTGTATGTATGTATGTATATATGTCTAAAGATATATATACATACAGGGTAAGAAATGATGTTGTTTTAAAAGCTTTATTTGATGTGTTTTAAATTAATTTGTCTATGCTGCTATGCTTTATTGTGAGTTTAAAGTATTTTAAAATTAGATAGATGTATTCCTTGGTATTGTATTGTGTGTTTGAGGGAGGTCAGCGATAGCCGTGGTTTTAAAGGTTGGATTTTGGTTGGTACTTATATTTTTTCACAGGCTAAATTGTTCTGCTCCAGGCGTGAATTAGTTAATTGTTTCATTGTTCAGGATGGAGTGTGAATGGTTTAGGGATGTAAATAATGATTGCTAATTTATTTTTGTTTACTTGGTTGATTCATTTGCAGAATGTATATGGTGCATAGATTTTATGCATCATTTATATTGGAATGTGACGTGTTCCATTGGCTTTTCATTGGTTTGTGATGATATAGATTGTGAGATCAGTTAGGATTATTAAAGGAAATTGATTTTAATGTAGTGTCTGTATGGAGAAGTGTTTGGTTGTAGGACAGTATGGTTTTGATAACCCTTCTACATTTATTTGTGTATTGGTTCATCGTGTGTGTATATACTGTGTATATATATATACTGTATATATATATATATATATATATATATATATATATATATATATATATATATATATCTCTCTGTATATATATACAGTATATATATATATATATATATATATAGTTGCATGATGAAGCCACTGTACAAATTCATGCGTGAAGGGTGGGTTTCGGGCCTGTGTGGCTTAACCCCTTAATCACATTTGCGGTTATTATCTGATAAGGTGTTTAAGGGGTTAATTGATATCTGAATGTACTTGCAATGTATTGGCGTTGTATTTGCTATGTATGTTGTGGGCAAGACAAGGATGTTGCTGGCGACGGACACTTCGTATTGATGAGGTTAGTAGTACTTTATTTATTTGAATATGCTAGTTAATGTTTTTAATAATGGGCAATTAATCTATTATCCATATCTGGATAATAGTTATTTTGCACATTATTGTACTGTAGGTGTTGGGGGGGAGGGTGTATGTATTGAATGTATAGGCCAGGTTTATTTTTTTTACATTCAGGGTTGGTTCCGTGGTTCTGCGTGGGACCTCTGGAGACCACCTGCGGGTATCCTCGGGTATCCCAAGGGTATCAGGCTGGTGGTTCCACGGGTGACACATGCGGGGATGATGATGTGTGGTCCCACTTCTGTGGGGGCCCCGCGGACCCGTAGTCTGCGGGGATGACAATGTGTGGTCCCACTTCTGTGGGGGCACCGCCGACCCGTAGGTGCAGGGATGATGATGTGTGGTCCCACTTCTGTGGGGGCACCGCGGACCCGTAGTGAGCACCCGTGAGTTCCCCAGACCCCCGAGGGAACCACCCGAGGCCCCGCAGACACCTGTGGGTCTGACCCGGGGCTCCCAGACATCCGCGGGCCTACCGTGGGGACCCAATTGTGGCCCACGGTGACCCAAGGAGACACCTGGGGGCCATTTTGCTGGCGGGATCCACCAGCAGGCCTCCAGAACCTGTGTAAAAAGGGCTGCTGGTAAACTGTAGGTCTGTCCAGGTGCCCCTCCAGCCCACCGGGGACTCACGTTGGGCTGCGTTATGAACCCTGTATGTAAAAGGATAAATCTTGTATTTATGGGGGGGCACAGGGGGTGGGTAATGTATTTAATAAATATAATGCTGTTTATTGTGGGTCACTGTACTGTTTTTATTGTGTGTACTGGGGGTGGGGGGGGGTGTTTCCCCAACGGTATGTGGGTAGGCCTCCCTTGTGGGTACTGGGTGGTTAGGCCTCACGGGGGGGGGGGTTAGTGTGGGATGGTATGTAGGAATCCCGAGTGGTGGGTGAGGGTGGGTTAACCCCTTAATGACTGTAGCAGTTAATAACCGCTATGGTGATTAAGGGGTTAGGGGACATTACTTTGTATGTTTTAATTTTTGTCTCTTTTTTGCAGCAGCGGAGGGGCCATGTGCAGGTGGGTAGTGGGTAGTGGGTGTGGGTGTGGTTATTTACACGGGATCCCCCTCCCCACATTTACATACAGTACACTGCACTCACAGAAAACACAGGCCAGGCAGATTTAACTGACACAATAGGGGGAGGGGGGCTTACACAGATTAGTCAAAGCATGGAAGTTTAGCAGACACAATAGGGGGATGGGGGTTTTACATAGATTACAGTGAAGGCAGGGAGGTTTAAAACACACAATAGGGGGAGGGTTTTTTACATAGATTACAGTGAAGCAGGGAAGCTTCACACACAATAGGGGGAGGTTTTTTTTTACATAGATTACAATGAAGGCAGGGAAGTTTAAAACACACAATAGGGGGAGGTTTTTTTTACATAGATTACAGTGAAGGCAGGGAGGTTTAAAACACACATTAAAAATATGTATGTAATGTATTAATTGTTTATTCTGCCTTAACCCTTCATTGCCTTAGCGGCTATACGCTATGGTAATGAAGCAGCATTTCTGTATTTTTAATAAAATTGTGCAGGAGCAGGGGGTTCCCTGAGCATTAATTTCTGGCTCAGGGAACCCCCTGCTCACTGAACAATATTATTAAAATACAGAAATGCTACTGTATGTAAATCATCCCAGTGTATTATTTGTAGATTAGACCTCAGTTTATTAAAATCTGCCTTTCTAAAGTTTAAGGTCTTTGTTGAACCCAAGTAATCTGGTTTTTGATCATTTATTTCAAATGAGATCATGTTATGATCACTGTTACCCAAATGTCGCAGGACTTGAATATTTGTTATTACTTCTACATTGTTTAAAATGACCAAATCCAGTACTGCCCCTCTCCTGGTTGGTTCCTCAATAATTTGGGTCATATAATTGTCTTTAAGCACACCCAAACACCTGTTTCCTTTTGTTGTAATGCTAATTTCATTTCCCCAGTCTATGTCTGTGTGACAGGGTAAATAAAAGCCACCAGCTATATGCCTGGAAAGCCTATGTCTAGTCTGCAATGCAGCACTGACTAGGTTAACTTCAGCTGGGAACCTCGGGACAATTAGTTGGAACCCAGATGCCTAATCAAGGTGTGTTAAAACCCCAGGCTGTAGACACATGCGGCTGGCTGTTGAGGAGAGAGGAGTAAGCTGCTGAAGAGATTACTGAAACAAGGTCTGTTAGCAAAGTAGATGAATTGTGAACTGTCTGTCCCCTGCATAAAAAAAGGGTAGCTACCTTATTTATAGACTTTCTGCTAAAGAGAAACTGTTTTGTTTGGTTTGCTGAAGAAAAAGCCATTTTCTTTTGTTTGCTGATGAAAAGTCATTTTTTCATTTGTTTGTTGATGAAAAGCTATTTTTGTTTTTGTGTGCTGTATATCTTTTAAGGCTAAATAAATAAGCCTTGTCACGAAAACCACGTGTGTAGATGCATGTACCCTGCAACATATGGTGTCAAGAAGTGGGAAAGATTTTTAAAGGCCCCTGCAGTTAAAGGGCCACATACACACATACACACAAGAATGAAAAAAATGGAAGAATTTTTTTAAGAGTTTTTGTGCGAGCAGACCAAACAGCAGGGACAGTTAATGCAGGAGCAGAAAAAATAGCAGGGACTGTTAATGCAGGAGCAGGCCCAGCTGCAAGCAGAGAGAGATGAAAGACTATTGCAGCAGCAAACCCAGCTCGTAGCCCAGCAGCAGGCAGCACAGGAGGAGCGAATGGCCAAGCTGCTGACCCAATTCCAGGGGTCTGCCAGTCCAGAACTTGCAAGCAAACCCCTGATACTCCTGAGGAAAATGGCTCCGTGCGAGGATCCAGAGGCTTTTTTACTGACATTTGAAAGAGTTGCCGAAGCTCAGGGCTGGGTTACAGATCGCTGGGCAACTGCTTTGGCCCCGCTCCTCATAGGAGAAGCCCAGGCCTCATATCTGGCAGATCAGGCAATGGACTACCAACAAGTAAAAGCCGCCATACTGGATCGCTTAGGTCTGACCCCAGAGACCTATCGGCAGCAGTTCCGGAACATGAAGTACACCGCTAAGATGAGACCCCGGGTCCTCGCACAGCAGTTATTGGACTTGTGTACACGCTGGATACAACCCGAGGAGTGCACTAAGGAAGCAATTCTTGAGCAGGTGGTTTTGGAACAATTTCTACAAATAATACCCTCTTCCGCACGCTCATGGGTAAAATGCCACGCTGCTGAAACCCTAGCTTTGGCGGTCCGACTCGTGGAGAACTTCCTTGGGGCTGAGCAGCAGGCGAGTTTCCTGGACCCGACTCCACCGGCACTTGCGGACGCCCAAAGAGGGAGATCGGATCAACGGGGAACCTACGGCCCGGCCATACGCAACCGCCAAGTCCAACGGAAGGAGCAGTTATTCCAGCAAGGACGGAGTCCAAATGCTGGTCCCCGCCGAGACCCTCATCTCCTTCCAGATGTCGGCTCGTCGCAAAATGAGAGGAACTTCCGAGGACGTCGCCAACAGGACCCACCAGATGCCTGGTCTCCAGTAACCGGTCCAGCGGAGCACTATCCACAGGCCCCTCCTGCGAGGGAACCCTCTCCATGTTCTGCCTGCGGAGAACAAGGCCACCGGTATGTGGACTGTAGACAGATGGATTGTTCATTCAGCAGAACCGTCGCCTCGGCCTTTACTGGAGAAAATTACAAGCCCTGGCTACTTCCAGCCCTGATTGGGGGAAAAACCGTCTAGGCCCTTGTAGATTCGGGCTCTGGGAAAACTCTGGTCCTCCAGGAGCTGTTACCGCCTAACGTGTGTTCTTTTGACTCCCCATGGAGCATAGAATGTATACACGGCGATGTAAAACGCTATCCGACAGCCAAAATCCGGCTACAGGTAAAAGGTCAGGAGGCTTACCTCGAAGTAGGAATCGCTCCTTGGCTCCCTGCCCCCGTTGTGCTCGGTCGGGACTGGCCTTTCTTTTCGGACCTAATGGTCCCAGTCTTTCACAAGGAGCCTCCTTCTAGGGCTCAGGAGAACCCTGGCAAACTGTTCCCCTTCTTGGCAGACCTTTATCCCAGTAGACACTGGGTTCAAAAGACTCGGAAGCAATGACGCTCTGACAAACAGGACTGGTTGCAGAAATCTGGGTCTCAAGGTGACCATTCTAGTAGTCAGAGGTCACAAGTGATGGCTGGGATGGCCAAAGGGAGGGGGATATGGGCCCTGAAGATTTACCAGACCTGTACCTCCCTGACATTCGCCAGAAGCAAAGGGAAGACCCAGTCCTTGCTAGACAGTATGACAAGGTGGTGAAAATTGATGAACAGATTTTAGATACACAGGGGGTGATAGTATTCCCCCATTTTGAGCTATCAAAGGATATCCTATATAGGGTGAATAGGCAGACACAAACAGGGGAGGTCACCAGACAGATATTGGTTCCCAAGGCGTTTGTTAAATCTGTGTTCACTCTAGCCCATACTGTCCCTTGGGGTGGTCCCTTGAGCAGGGATAAAACATTGGACCGTATTTCATCCTGATTCTATTGGCCAGGGATACATAGTGATATTGCTAAGCTATGTGCGGCATGTCCGGAGTGCCAGCTACAGTGGCGACCAACTTTATTCGAACTTGGCTAGTTCCGCGAATTTCAGAATATCCCGGTGATGTGCGGTTTAGTATCATTTTCTCCCGGAGTGTATTGCGTTATTTCGCGCCCGTGATTTAAGCATTTTATTCCCGCTGGCTGCAATACTGCAATGCCGTGTAAAACCGCATGGGGGCGTTTGCGAGCTGTTGTCTCTGAAGTCTAATACCTTCATGATTCAACCTACAGTACACAGTCTGTGCGTGCACGCGCAGTAATAGTAAAATTGCATATTTAATTTTATTTTAAAGTACAGTACTGTACTGTACATGCTCGGACCCTGTTGGGGTGAAGTGAGGGGGTTCCTAACATCTGGGGGAAAATGAATTTTAATTCTATGGTGAGTACTGTCTTGATGCCGTATTATTTTGGTGGGGCTGGCTGGGTACTTCTTTAGGGGGCCGACCATTACAGTACATTAAAACTTTTCTTTTTGTTTTTTCTCAGAAAAGAAAACGGCTAATGGGGGGATTTCGATGGATAATATTTTACTGTATGCTGATGTTTTCCGGCCGTACAGTAT
The DNA here is from genome assembly GCF_040206685.1 of Ascaphus truei. Lineage (NCBI taxonomy): Eukaryota > Metazoa > Chordata > Amphibia > Anura > Ascaphidae > Ascaphus > Ascaphus truei. The sequence goes on from NC_134485.1 coordinate 160,928,666, forward strand.
ACTGTGTAATAAACCCGAATAAATAAAACTATGCATTTATTCTACATGTTCAGTATCGTTTCATTATTTGTCTTCTACAGTATACTGTACAGTGGTATACAGTGCCTAACATCTGGGGGCAAAAATAATTTTATTTCTAGGTGCCCTAGAACAGAAGTTCCCACGCCAATTGCCCGTGAACTTGACCGCGGCCCTAAGTAGTTCCCACGCCAATTGCGCGAATATAATGTAAAATAACCCGTTCTGTGGGTCTGAGCGGGTTGAAATTTACCTGTTTTTAATACAATACAGTCACATGTTTTTAATACAATACAGTACATTCTTTAATATCTATAAAAAATATATATATAAATCCTGTATATAAGTACATATAAGTAACGTAATCCGTTCTGTGGGTCTGAGCGGGTTGAAATTTGCCTGGTCCTCATGCGGGAGGACCCTTGCCATAGTGGCAAAATATCAGCCTTCCAAGACCCCCGAAACCGGAGATACAAAAAGACTTAACCGGTTCAAAGCTTTCTCCGCCATTACGCTCAATGGTAGGACCCTCCTCGTCGGCGTGACCCTTTCTCGCCGCCATTACTGCTCGGACCCTGTTGGGGTCAAGTGAGGGGGTTCCTAACATCTAGGGGCAAAATGAATTATATTTCTAGGTGCCCTAGAACAGAAGTTCCCACGCCAATTGACCTAGTTAACACGCCAATTGACGTAGTTCCTACGCCAATTGTGCGACCAGGCAGTAAAAAAACAGTGCAGCAAGCCTCTACATTTGTTACACTGGCAAAGGAGCAAATGGAAACAACGTGAGGCAATTCAACATGTTCTTTTATAGGTGGAGTCAGTACAAAACCATTTATTTACAAATACTGTACAATGTTGAACCATTTAAAGTGCACAGCAATTCTAACCATCAACACACAATAATACATACTGCAGCCTTTATGAAATTCTTCTGCCACAAAACATTTTTGGTGCATGGGGCAAAGGGAGTTAAAGTGATTTGTTTTTTATGTATTGTATTTGGGGGTTGTCTTTGGGGGTTTATTCATCAAATTATTATGATGAACTGCCTTTTGAAATGACACTGCTGTTAACTATTTCAGCCACACACCTCCAGAGTTTTTAATCCCTCCCTAGCCAAGCGTCAATCGGCTGAGTCACCCTAGTCTACCATCCCCATCTCTCCACTGGGTCGTTGATCTGCTGCATATTGCCATTGTGTTCTTAGTCCGCCCATAGCCGAGCTACAAACACTCAGCACGCCTGCGTCTAATCCCACCATCCCCCTCCCCCAACCCTTAGAGGCCTGTTGTTTGAACGGTAATGCTTTTGAAAATCCCCTCTCGAATTTGAAATGTAAATCTGATGTGCACAGCACTGTGAGAATTGAGAGTACACTGATACAGTATTTCATCAGGGTGTGAAAATATTTGTCAGTCACTATGGTTTACAGTCACATGTTTTTAATACAATACAGTACATTCTTTAATATCTTTAAAAAATATATATATAAATCCTGTATATAAGTACATATAAGTAACGTAATCCGTTCTGTGGGTCTGAGCGGGTTGAAATTTGCCTGGTCCTCATGCGGGAGGACCCTTGCCATAGTGGCAAAATATCAGCCTTCCAAGACCCCCGAAACCGGAGATACAAAAAGACAGTTTAAAAGCACATTACCAAAGTGGCTTTTTTTCTGCCATGCAAGTCAATAGCAGATACCTGAACTTTAACATCACCCTGACTCCGTTCTGTTGCCACGAGAGGGTCGCAATTTGCCATGCAATCCTGCCGCAACTAGGACTACATGGTCACCGAATCTGAGCCCTCTAGGTCGAACAGAACCTGAGTTGTGGGTTCCAGGTTTCTGCTCATTCTGACTTAGCTGGTTCAAAGCTTTCTCCGCCATTACGCTCAATGGTAGGACCCTCCTCGTCGGCGTGACCCTTTCTCGCCGCCATTACTGCTCGGACCCTGTTGGGGTCAAGTGAGGGGGTTCCTAACATCTAGGGGCAAAATGAATTATATTTCTAGGTGCCCTAGAACAGAAGTTCCCACGCCAATTGACCTAGTTAACACGCCAATTGACGTAGTTCCTACGCCAATTGTGCGACCAGGCAGTAAAAAAACAGTGCAGCAAGCCTCTACATTTGTTACACTGGCAAAGGAGCAAATGGAAACAACGTGAGGCAATTCAACATGTTCTTTTATAGGTGGAGTCAGTACAAAACCATTTATTTACAAATACTGTACAATGTTGAACCATTTAAAGTGCACAGCAATTCTAACCATCAACACATAATAATACATACTGCAGCCTTTATGAAATTCTTCTGCCACAAAACATTTTTGGTGCATGGGGCAAAGGGAGTTAAAGTGATTTGCTTTTTATGTAATATATTTGGGGGTTGTCTTTGGGGGTTTATTCATCAAATTATTATGATGAACTGCCTTTTGAAATGACACTGCTGCTAACTATTTCAGCCACACACCTCCAGAGTTTTTAATCCCTCCCTAGCCAAGCGTCAATCGGCTGAGTCACCCTAGTCTACCATCCCCATCTCTCCACTGGGTCGTTGATCTGCTGCATATTGCCATTGTGTTCTTAATCCGCCCATAGCCGAGCTACAAACACTCAGCACGCCTGCGTCTAATCACACCATCCCCCTCCCCCAACCCTTAGAGGCCTGTTGTTTGAACGGTAATGCTTTGGAAAATCCCCTCTCGAATTTGAAATGTAAATCTGATGTGCACAGCACTGTGAGAATTGAGAGTACACTGATACAGTATTTCATCAGGGTGTGAAAATATTTGTCAGTCACTATGGTTTACAGTCACATGTTTTTAATACAATACAGTACATTCTTTAATATCTTTAAATATATATATATATAAATCCTGTATATAAGTACATATAAGTAACGTAATCCGTTCTGTGGGTCTGAGCGGGTTGAAATTTGCCTGGTCCTCATGCGGGAGGACCCTTGCCATAGTGGCAAAATATCAGCCTTCCAAGACCCCCGAAACCGGAGATACAAAAAGACAGTTTAAAAGCACATTACCAAAGTGGCTTTTTTTCTGCCATGCAAGTCAATAGCAGATACCTGAACTTTAACATCACCCTGACTCCGTTCTGTTGCCACGAGAGGGTCGCAATTTGCCATGCAATCCTGCCGCAACTAGGACTACATGGTCACCGAATCTGAGCCCTCTAGGTCGAACAGAACCTGAGTTGTGGGTTCCAGGTTTCTGCTCATTCTGACTTAGCCGGTTCAAAGCTTTCTCCGCCATTACGCTCAATGGTAGGACCCTCCTCGTCGGCGTGACCCTTTCTCGCCGCCATTACTGCTCGGACCCTGTTGGGGTCAAGTGAGGGGGTTCCTAACATCTAGGGGCAAAATGAATTATATTTCAAGGTGCCCTAGAACAGAAGTTCCCACGCCAATTGACCTAGTTAACACGCCAATTGACGTAGTTCCTACGCCAATTGTGCGACCAGGCAGTAAAAAAACAGTGCAGCAAGCCTCTACATTTGTTACACTGGCAAAGGAGCAAATGGAAACAACGTGAGGCAATTCAACATGTTCTTTTATAGGTGGAGTCAGTACAAAACCATTTATTTACAAATACTGTACAATGTTGAACCATTTAAAGTGCACAGCAATTCTAACCATCAACACACAATAATACATACTGCAGCCTTTATGAAATTCTTCTGCCACAAAACATTTTTGGTGCATGGGGCAAAGGGAGTTAAAGTGATTTGCTTTTTATGTATTGTATTTGGGGGTTGTCTTTGGGGGTTTATTCATCAAATTATTATGATGAACTGCCTTTTGAAATGACACTGCTGTTAACTATTTCAGCCACACACCTCCAGAGTTTTTAATCCCTCCCTAGCCAAGCGTCAATCGGCTGAGTCACCCTAGTCTACCATCCCCATCTCTCCACTGGGTCGTTGATCTGCTGCATATTGCCATTGTGTTCTTAATCCGCCCATTGCCGAGCTACAAACACTCAGCACGCCTGCGTCTAATCACACCATCCCCCTCCCCCAACCCTTAGAGGCCTGTTGTTTGAACGGTAATGCTTTGGAAAATCCCCTCTCGAATTTGAAATGTAAATCTGATGTGCACAGCACTGTGAGAATTGAGAGTACACTGATACAGTATTTCATCAGGGTGTGAAAATATTTGTCAGTCACTATGGTTTACAGTCACATGTTTTTAATACAATACAGTACATTCTTTAATATCTTTAAAAAATATATATATAAATCCTGTATATAAGTACATATAAGTAACGTTATCCGTTCTGTGGGTCTGAGCGGGTTGAAATTTGCCTGGTCCTCATGCGGGAGGACCCTTGCCATAGTGGCAAAATATCAGCCTTCCAAGACCCCCGAAACCGGAGATGCAAAAAGACAGTTTAAAAGCACATTACCAAAGTGGCTTTTTTTCTGCCATGCAAGTCAATAGCAGATACCTGAACTTTAACATCACCCTGACTCCGTTCTGTTGCCACGAGAGGGTCGCAATTTGCCATGCAATCCTGCCGCAAATAGGACAACATGGTCACCGAATCTGAGCCCTCTAGGTCGAACAGAACCGGAGTAACGGTAATGCTTTGGAAAATCCCCACTCGAGTTTGAAATGTAAATCTGATGTGCACAGCACTGTGAGAATTGAGTGTACACTGATACAGTATTTCATCAGGGTGTGAAAATATTTGTCAGTCACTATGGTTTACAGTCACATGTTTTTAATACAATACAGTACATTCTTTAATTTCTTTAAAATAAAAATATATAATTCCTGGTATAAATCCTGGTAAAATATTTTATAAATAAATAAATAAAATAATTCATTGGTGCACTGTAGGGGTGGCTGTCAATGATTATGATTCGCAGGAAAGTGAATAAATATTTATTTTATTTTATCAGGAACCAAAAAATACAAATATAAAAATAATCAGGAATAATACATACAGTAATGCAGTCTTTATTAAGTTATTTTGGCAGCTTGAAATTGGATATCCATTTGATAAACCTTTGTAAAACATGGGGAAACATGAGTAATGCACATTTATAAGAATATTATTTAATACTACAGTATATACAGTACAGTACTGTAATGTACTTTATAATATACTGTATATACTGTATAGTAAAATTATTTTTTCTTTAGTCTTTATCTTTTCCTCATTCTGTCTGCAGTGCAGTAGTTCATTGAGAGAGGAGAGGTTTGTGTACATAATTGCTGCTGTTTATATAATGTACATTTGACTGTACAAGCAGATTTGACTGGACACAACGCCCCCATCCCCCTAGGCCACCGTTTTTCCTGGAACGACAAGAAAACCAAAAATTAGTGCAGTTACTGTACTGTATTATGGCAGAACTACTGTAGGTGGCTGGTGCAGCTTTCTCTGGAAAGAAAAAAAATGGGGCAGTTAGTAGGCAGTTACTGTAGTACTGTCAAACTAGTCTACTATACTGTCGCTGCCGAGATTATTCTTACCTTTAACTGGTCTCGGCCGCGATAGTAACCGGGCGCGCGCCGGGATGTCCGTGCACGCGCCGAAGCCTCGGAGGAGCGGTCCTCCGATCGGGGCTGCTCCCTCCCCTCTCCGGGTCCGCCGGGTACCCCGGAACCCCCCACCGCCGTCCCCCACATCGCGGGACACCAGGGCTCCCTCGGGGAGCCCTGCGCACGCGCGCATGGGGCGCAGGCACCCGATGAAACGTGACCGCGCATCTGTGACGCGCGGCACGCCGAGGGGATTTGGCTAGCAAGCCAGGAAATCTCCCGGCTTGCGGAACTAGCCAACAAAGAAAAAAACATGTCGCCAGTGTATACTGTACTGGAACTACTGTATACTCTGACTACTGTTAAATTCTATGTACTGTAACCTGATGGCTGGTGCTGCTCTCTCTGTAAAGAAAAAAATAACTACTGTATACTCTTACAATCTGTGAAGAAAAAATCTGTGCCATACTTACCTGTAACATACTGTACTTACAATACTACAGCACAGTACTACTTTCCTGATGCTTGCCCATTACGCGCGATGACAATGGGCAACACAGTGGCAATATGGTCTATATATTTATTGCAGCGTTCCACGGTGAGTACATCGTTCCAAAAACTCAGTATGCCTTTCAACAACTCGTCCTTTTTGGAGGGTTTCGCCACTTTCCGGATATGGTCCTTCAGCTTATGCCAGACCATTTCGATCGGATTGAAGTCTGGCGACCTGTCATTGGAAAGAAAGGACAATTGGTTTAAGAGCTAAAAACAGTGGGGAACAAAAATGCACTTACTCCGCTGGCGTCTTCACCCAGTTGATGCCGCGCTCAAGGATATGCGCCGTTGACGCAGTGTGCTTGGGATCGTTGTCCTGGTAGAAGCGGTGACCATTGGGGAAGTCGCGTGTGATGTATTGCACTATCTCGGGCACAATGTTGTCTTGGAAGAAAGCTTTATTCATGATTCCTATAGCAAGAAAAGAAAAGTGCTCAAAAAACTGCACAATAGTACAGTACAGTGCATACGGTAAGGCAACACTAGTCAAGTACAGTGCATTAGGTGACATTATATTTTACCTTCAAAGATGACAATGCATCCCGGTCCATGCCTAGAGATGGCACCCCACACATGCAGCTTCACAGGGTGTTTTGGCCGCGGCTTCAAACTTTTGTGTGGAACGCAAATCTTGCAAATCTCTCCAGCGACACAGTAGACTCATCAGTGAAGATGCAATCCTGGAAAGTCTCCCCACTGTCGATCCATGCCTGGGCCTGGAGCACTCTTTTGATTTTGTTTGCGTCCCGTATCATGGGGTACGTTCTGTAATGACAAGGAAAATTTTTTTTTAGTGGCACAGTGCAGTACAGTTTGCTAAACAATACTTTTACCTCCTGTACTGTCAGTACTAACCTCACACGTCCATATTTCCATCCAATGCTGCGTCTCATCTTCTTTATGCTGTCTCGGATACAGTCAGATTGTGCTTTTCCTGCAGAGTGTTTTTAACCCTTAATGCACTCCTCTCATCATTCTCCTCACTTATTTTGTCCACCAGAACAGTTGTCTCCCTACAATGTAAAGAAATTATATTGTTTTATTAATATGCAGCAATATAAAATGTATGTATTAATATACAAAATAAATATACTGTTGTAATATAAATATAAATATACAGTACATCCTATACAGTATATACCGTTGTAAGATTAATTGAAATATACAAAAAATTTATACTGCTGTACTATAAATATAAATAGACAAAATATATATACTGTTGTACTATACATATTAATATGCAAAATAAATATACTGTTGTAATATAAATATAAATATACAGTACATCCTATACAGTATATACCGTTGTAAGATTAATTGAAATATACAAAAAATGTATACTGCTTTACTATAAATATAAATAGACAAAATATATATACTGTTGTACTATAAATATTAATATGCAAAATAAATATACTGTTGTAATATAAATATACAGTACATCCTATACAGTATATACCGTTGTAAGATTAATTGAAATATACAAAAAATGTATACTGCTGTACTATAAATATAAATAGACAAACTACTGTACTGTATGTTGTAATATAAATCAACAGAAATAACAACAGTATTACAGTAGATACAGAACTGTACTGTAGATGTACAGTACAGTTTTCTATATTTTTTTTGTTAAGTTTTATAAATATACTTACGCGTTTGTTACCCTTGGTGCCTTTTTCCGGTCTCTGTTTTGTCTGTGTGCATGATAGCTCACGGTGTTTAATGGCACAACGAGGCCAGAAGTAGCTAACCAGCATTGGATAGCAGCAATTCGGTGTCTGCTCGTGTACAACTCCTTAATTCGCATGCTGAGCTCCTTTGAAATCTTTTTAACAGGCATTGCTGCGAGTAGAAAGAAATACAAACACAAGAATGTATATTCGATGTTTAGTCGATGTGTTTTCTATGTGCAGTCAATACACAAAATGGATGGTGTATTTATACGGTAATGACTCACACGCCTACTTTCAACACCTGTACCTGGCCGCCATGCATAAAAGGTCACACACTTTGCATAGGCCACCACTCCATGATCTTTATCTGAACTTGCCCTTGTCCAGATACTGTACTGCATTGTGCCACCTGCTTCCATGGAGCATCCCCGGTTCTATGGCCGCAAGAACCCTCTCACCTCTGCTGTGCCTGTCATGCTGAAAAACCGAAAGGCGGTTGCCGTTTCCACGCCAAGGCCAAAGCGACAGGCTAAGGCCAATAAAGAAAACCTTCTGCTGACCCCAAAGGTTAAGGGTTTTCTTAGACGTAAGCCTCATTATGTGAAGAAGATATACGGTGATGTACTCTCGACGCAGAACGAATGGCAGCCAACCCATCGGACCCGCAGACCACTTCCTCCCATATGCTTCGACGACTCTGCTGTAGCTGTCCCGGAAATCTTTATCCCGTCTTCTCCACCCCCATCTTCTCCGGTTCCATCTGACGATGGGTCACTGTCTCCTTTGCGCTTAGACGACTCTGCTTCTCACCCGGAAATCCAAAGGTCACCTTCTCCATCCCTCTTCGACGACGCTGCCGCTTCTCCTCTACCGGGTATCCTCAGGTCACCTCCTCCACTCTCCATCGATGCCGCTTCTGTCCATGGAACCCCCATCTCATCCTCCATTGCACCCATCCCCCCAGATGTCCAGATGCCATGCACAAGAAGCAGCTCGTTGGACCGGATGCTGAATGGGATAAGTGTGGATCTCCCCGGGAATTCTATTGTGCTGGCAAAGATAGATCTGCTTCTGGAGACCATGTTAAATGTGGAGCAACGGATGCTACAAATGGAGCAACGGATGGATCAATGGATGGAGAAGATAGAGTCTGACATTGCGGGCATACATTATTTGCTCGGTGCTAATGCCCCTGTTTCCCTGACGCCGGAGCAGGAGGGTGACATGGATGTGATGAATGGGACCTTCGACCCCCTTCCATCACCAAGCGCACCCCCTCCACCAGAAGATGTAGTGTACATGTATGCCGTTGAGGAGAACATGACAACCCCGTCAAGACTACGCCAGGAGACAACACGGCGACCACGACTGGGGGAAAGCTTCCTCCCAGACATCCTACCATCGCCCGTCGCCACAAGCACACCCGTTCCCAAAAGACCTACACCCGCTCGCATCGAAACAGTGCCCGACATCACCCTGTGCGATCTGCCACCGAGGCTCAGGGAGAAGTATAGGGTGATGAGTGCTAGTGTACCCCACAAGTATGCCTTGATCATTTTTAAGCACCATGTTCCCTACACGTTGTACTGCGAGTGGGTGTTCAAAGTGAACTACGAAGGAAATCGCGTTAAAAAGGCCATTCCTGCCAATTTAAGGAAAAACATTGTGGAAGAAATGCGGCGCTTTAATACAGTTACAGATCCTGTAATGAAAGGCGTTCGAGACTGCATTAATGGCGTTTTGCGCCATGCAAGGAATCGGCCATGGCTGGACAATGTGGACTACTGTCAGTGAGACCATACTGTTGTGCTGAACTGTATTGTACTGTACATGTTTTGCCCTACAGTACCTGCTGTACTTAAACAAAGGAGATGTTGTTGTGTGTTTTTTTTCACAGGACATGCACAACTCCAGTCCCTGAGGGCCGCAAACAGGCACGGTTTTCAATGTTGCCCTGAAAACCTGCCCTGTTTGCTGCCCTCTAGGACTGAACTTGTGCAGGTCTGACTGACAGTGTTGCGCACCATCCCACTGTACTGTACTGTATACAGTACTGTATACAGTACTGGGTTTATTTAATAAAGGAGATGTTACTTAAAATGTCACTTTAACTCCCTTTGCCCCATGCACCAAAAATGTTTTGTGGCAGTAGAATTTCATAAAGGCTGCAGTATGTATTATTGTGTGTTGATGGTTAGAATTGCTGTGCACTTTAAATGTTTCAACATTGTACAGTATTTGTAAATAAATGGTTTTGTACTGACCCCACCAATAAAAGAACATGTTGAATTGCCTCACATTGTTTCCATTTGCTCCTTTGACAGTGTAACTGTAAGGAATCGGCCATGGCTGGACAATGTGGACTACTGTCAGTGAGACCATACTGTTGTGCTGAACTGTATTGTACTGTAACTGTAAGGAATCGGCCATGGCTGGACAATGTGGACTACTGTCAGTGAGACCATACTGTTGTGCTGAACTGTATTGTACTGTACATGTTTTGCCCTACAGTACCTGCTGTACTTAAACAAAGGAGATGTTGTTGTGTGTTTTTTTTCACAGGACATGCACAACTCCAGTCCCTGAGGGCCGCAAACAGGCACGGTTTTCAATGTTGCCCTGAAAACCTGCCCTGTTTGCTGCCCTCTAGGACTGAACTTGTGCAGGTCTGACTGAAAGTGTTGCGCACCATCCCACTGTACTGTACTGTATACAGTACTGTATACAGTACTGGGTTTATTTAATAAAGGAGATGTTACTTAAAATGTCACTTTAACTCCCTTTGCCCCATGCACCAAAAATGTTTTGTGGCAGTAGAATTTCATAAAGGCTGCAGTATGTATTATTGTGTGTTGATGGTTAGAATTGCTGTGCACTTTAAATGTTTCAACATTGTACAGTATTTGTAAATAAATGGTTTTGTACTGACCCCACCAATAAAAGAACATGTTGAATTGCCTCACATTGTTTCCATTTGCTCCTTTGACAGTGTAACAAATGTAGAGGCTTGCTGCACTGTTTTTTTACTGCCTGGTAAATGTCTTGGTACAGGATGTATTAAATCCTTCTTTTTGATTAATCTCACATGTTCCGCAATTCGTACTTTCAACGGTCTGATCGTACGCCCAATATACCGTTGGTCACATCCACAAAACAAAATATAAATAACAAAACTGGAATTGCAGTTTATAAAGCTCTTGATATGAAAACTTTTTTTACCAGAATTTATCATTTTAGTTGGTTTAACATATTTGCACATAGAGCAGATACCACAGGAAAAGAAACCTTTTGGTATCCCCTGTATTCGTGGATGACTTGATTGTGAACTAAACAAGCTAGGCGACAGATGTGTCGCAATTGTTGGAGCCTTTCGAAATACAAAACGGGGTCCATCTTTGACATATTCCTTAATGTCTTTATCCAGTGACAGGGTTTTCCAATGTTTTTTGAAAATATCACGTATGAGATGAGATTGGCGATTGTATGTGGAAATGAATAAAGGACTTTTTTCCCTGTCATCGGAAAAGGACTGTGAAGTGTCTCTATGTCTAGAATGTCTATTATTCTTTATTAATGTAGATCTCTCAACGAGATTAGCTGACTCAAATGCAGATGTAATGTCACTATCCTTATAACCTCTGGCTGAAAAGCGTTCAGCCAGAATTCTAGATTGTTCCAGAAAGCTATCATGATCAGAGCACAGTCTCCTAAGCCTAAGAAACTGTGCTTTAGGGATGCTTTTAATGAGTGAACGAGGGTGATTGCTCCGAGCCGACAACAAGGTATTCCTAGAGTTTGGCTTGTGAAAAATATTCGTCTGTATACTCATGTTATGGTCGATGTACAAGAGGAGGTCTAGATAGTGGATGTGATTTATATTATGTTCATATGTAAACTTTATATTTAAATCATTATTATTTAGACTCTCAACAAATGCTATGAGTGATGACTCATCACCCTCCCATATCATTAGCAGGTCATCAATAAACCTCTTAAAGAATATTATATTTGAACGGTAAAAGTTATTACAGTGATAAATGTGTTGTGCTTCCCAAAAACCCATAAATAAATTTGCATATGAAGGTGCGAAACTCGTGCCCATTGCCGTGCCTAATTTCTGTAAATAAAATTGTGAATCAAACATAAAATAATTGTGAGTTAATAAAAAAGAAATTGCTTCCAATATAAACGTGCAGTGTGAAGTTGATAATGTGGATAGACCCAAAAAGTGATCAATGGCACAAAGGCCGTGCTCGTGTTTGATAATAGAATATAATGAAACAACGTCTAGTGTGACCCACCTATAATGTGATTTCCAGACCACGTCCTGTAAACCGACCATAAGATGCATAGAATCTTTAATAAAAGATGGCAAACTTAGTACCATAGGTTGCAGAAAACTGTCCACATACCGCGATAAACCATCCCCCAAAGATCCAATGCTCGCCACAATTAGACGACCAGGAGGGTCTTGTAGCGATTTATGGATCTTTGGGAGATGGTGGAATACCGGAATCACGGGATGTGGACAGTATAGATAGTCACTTTCTCTTTTATTGAGAACACATAAGATTTGGCCAAACTCAATTAATTCATTAAGCTGAGTGTTAAATACCAATGTTGGATCTTTTTTAAGCAGTAGGTAATTATCTGTGTCTCCTAGTTGTCTAATAGCTTCACCTCTATACTGTTCTGTAGATAGAACTACAAGGGCACCTCCCTTGTCTGCTGATCTAAAGACAATATCATGTCTCTTTTTTAGAATATTTAGTTGTTGGGACTCAGTGTATGTCAGATTGTTGGAGCATATGTTTGACTGAGAAAAACTGTCACTGTATACCACTGTACAGTATACTGTGGAAGACACATAATGAAACGATACTGAACATGTAGAATAAATGCATAGTTTTATTTATTCGGGTTTATTACACAGTATACTGTACGGCCGGAAAACATCAGCATACTGTACAGTACAATATTATCTATCGAAATCCCCCCATTAGCCGTTTTCTTTTCTGATAAAAAACAAAAAGAAAAGTTTTAATGTACAGTAATGGTCAGCCCCCTAAAGAAGTACCCAGCCAGCCCCACCAAAATAATACGGCAACAAGACAGTACTCACCATTGAATTTCCCATTCAGCTGGTGCCGGCGCCGGTCCACTGCCAGTACAGCTTTCATCATCATCCACGTTGATAGTTGGCAACGGGACTTGTCCACCTATAGTCAGCAGGTGAGGCTGGAAATTGCTTAGGTACATGCAAGCTTCATCAAAACTGCACGCCAAATCCAGCTCAGCCTCAGGCTCAGGGTTGTCACTGACAGTGGGACCGTCATTGGAAGCCGGTGCTGGTGCTGGTGCTGGTGCATTGCTTGGCAGCGACTGTCGCTTCTTAGTTGGTTTTAAAATGACCCTTTGCCTTTTGCCGCCTCCATGATCATAGATACGGGAAAAATCCGGTGACACACACCAATACCCTCCAACGAATTGGGGCTCAATATGGTGAAAACAGGGTTCACTACATAACCTTTTCCTTACTGCACGCTTCCACGTATGAGGAGTTGGCTAAAATTTGTAAAAGTCATAGTTTTCGATAAAATACTGATACATTTGAGCAACTGTTGCCATCTTATCATCTGTTGCATTAATCGCGGCCCATATCAAATACGCGTAACTTCTGTCAGGTTTTTGGAAAGCGGGCTGCACTTGAACACTCATGGTGGGTCTCTGCAGAATAGTGTAACACAAACTGAAACTGGTCGTTGTCTTTCTTTAATATGAAAAGCCTAAATTGATACATTTTTGCAACCTCTTCCTTCAGTCTCAAGGCCAAGGCCAAGTTACAATAGCACACTGTGGTACGGTATCTTTTTTAAACGAAACACCTGCAAGCCGACACATTACTGATTCGGCGCATTACAATTCATGAATTTCTGCCATCTGGAGGACACGCGAAGCATTGCAGCCTATTAAAATCCGAACCATTATCAATAAACACATCAACCGCGCGTCAGCCGGGCATGACCCTGGCTGGGAGTCCGGCATGCTCCGGGTGAACAGCGTGGCATTCCAGGAACATGCCAGGTACAAGCCGGTGATTACTTCGAATAAAAGCTGCCGCTGCTTTACAGGTTATCAATATCTATACACATTAAACTATACCCGTTTAATAAAAGATATGGTGCCATGTCTTCTGTGGGCTAAAAGTTATGAGTTCTTATTCTGGTGTCAGGGGTGGAGTGAATGTATATATTCCCTTACAATCTCTAGTTTCATTCCTGGCACACATGAGAAAAATACATTAAAACTTTTAAAACATTGCAAACATGCTCAGCTTTATAACCTTAGCTTGAGCACCTTCCTAAACCGCTACTGTAGGCTCAGGATACCTGGGCATGTATGTGGGTACCTCTGCTATACTGGGGAACCCCTGCTACAATAAGAACTGAGTGTATACATGCAGATATATTTTAACCCCTTAATACCCATTGACCTTGTCTGGAAGATGCTGCAGCAGGGATCCTGACGGTGAGTTGTAAGAACGTTTCCAAGGTCCAAGGTTGGTGGAGTGATGCGCTAAACTGTATCCGAAGATATCACTCAATCTCCGGATACAACTGTTGTGGTATCCCATAAGTCCAGAACCCCGCTACATAGACACATTCTGCAAAGACTTTCTCCGCCAAACTCACCCTGAAACTTACAGCATAGAAATCTCACGATCCCAGCGTCCCAGGAAAGGCAAAAATCACATAATTCTTTAATGTCGCAAAATCAGTATACAGTTGCAGAAATATATTTTCGACATCTGGGTCCCAGAGCTGACAATCTAAGACCCTAACACATGGGACAGGGTTATCCAAGTGGGCTTGACCTTATTATAAGCCTGGTTAACCCCTTCACCGTCACATCCTTGCTGACCAATTAGGGACAAGCTTGGCAGCAGAAAAGGGCTAGACTGATGAAATCATGGGGTTACAGTTGAAAACCCTCCACATAGAGTATCAGGTGTCAGGGAGGGAGGGAGATTCAAACCCGGCCAATCCTGTGAGTAGAGATGAGGCCCTGCTCAGCCCCATGCAGCTGGCTCAGGACTCCAGATGTCTTGCTGTACTTGGTGCCACCTCGATGGCTCATGCATTGTTGTGTGGAACCTCTCCCCAGTTCTCAACATTGTTGGGGAACCGGGGAGAGGTCCCAAATATTTGTAAACACACCCATAACAGGCCCATACAATATGTATTTTTGTATGTATATCTTTTTTTATATAGTGCCCCCAGTGTACTCAGGGCTTTACAAAGACAATACAGTACAAGGGATTATAATACAATAAGTGCAACAAAGTCAGACAATAGGAAAGGAAATCCCTGTCCCATAGAGTTTATAATTTAAATGGTAAACAGCAGATTAAGGAATAAGTGCAGTAGATGGCA
The DNA here is from genome assembly GCF_040206685.1 of Ascaphus truei. Lineage (NCBI taxonomy): Eukaryota > Metazoa > Chordata > Amphibia > Anura > Ascaphidae > Ascaphus > Ascaphus truei. The sequence goes on from NC_134485.1 coordinate 160,943,858, forward strand.
GTGCTATGCAGGAGTGACTGTGTGAACTCTCCAGACACTTCATATGTAGAACGTAACTTGCAGCACAGCCAAATAGGTTTCCTTCCCCTGGCATACAATGCCAACTCTGATTAGTGATTTTAGTTTATAGATTTTAGTTTATAGATTATCCGTGACGTGCTCGGTGCACTCATCACTTACCCCAACCCGTGATCGGTCCCCCCGCTCCTTACGTCATCCATGACGCTTCTCTCCCTTCTCCTGGGACCAGCCGCCATGCTAGGTGCACGCATCAGCGCGGATGTTAATACCACTCTCTCCGGTCCTGCCTCCAGACTCCGCCCATGCAGCAACATCATCAGTGCGCAGGCCACGTCATCTTTCTGCTTCTTGGATACTCCCCAAACCTGTCTGCTGTACCTTGTCCTCCTATCACGGTCAGTCTTTCTGATGCGCCTCCTCCAGTCTGTTACCTCATTTGTTCCTGTGTCCTATATATGCTCAGCCGGCGCTCTGGCAAATTGGCTGAGCATAAACCTTCCTACAGTATGTGCGAAATGTTCACTGCTACCCTTGCCTCCAGAGTCTTGTCTTGCTTGTACTCCGGTTGTTAGTTCCTCTGTTTCTGACCTTGGCTATTCTTATGGACTCTGCTCTTCTAAACTCTTGACCCCGGCTACCAATGACGAGCCGCATCTCTCCAACCCTGACATCGGCAAAGTACCACGATGATCCACATCTCTCCAATCCTGACCATGGCTAAGTACCTTCAATGATCTGCACCTCTCCAACCCCAACCTCGGCTAGTATCTCTGACCATCCATACCTCTCCAACCCCGACCCGGCTACCTCGACCTATCTACACTCCAGACATTCCCACACAACTGTGCATTGGTGTTGTATATATATATATCCCCACCTCAGCCTCACGATAATGCCTTGTTTGTGGTGAGCACTCCATTACAGAGGGGGAGAGGTAGGTGCAAGGGGGAAAGAGATGGGGACAGGGAATGGTGGAGAGAGAGATGGGGAAGGAGATGGATGACAGGGGAGTGAGGGGATGGGGGAGAAAGATGGGTGGATGGGGAAAGAGGACCATACCTCCTGCCTTGGAGTTTTAATGGGGCATCTTAGAGTCCTGTAGAGGGGGCCTGCAGAGGTGCCTTCTGGAGGTGTCTGTCAGAGGAGCCTCCCTTCCACCGCACTACAGCATGCTGCCTCAGTCAAGCACCTCCACAGACACCCACCTTGCTGGGCCCCTCTGCAGATCAATTCAGGATACATCATGCTAGTGTTGCGTGCACGGGGGCGGGCCCTTTTACTCACCAGGCCTGGGACAGGAGTCCCAGCTGTCCTCCCCTGTCAGTGGCTCTTGGGGTAGGCTTAAGGGGAGGGAGAAATTTGGACTGACCAATGGGAATTGTGTCGATGGGGCTAAGACCAGGCAACGGTTCCCAGGGCCGACTTGATATCTCCAAGATAGGTGCTTCAGTGTTTGGACAAAACAATGGCTCGGCTTTTGGAGTCACTGTTCCCAAAGCCAGAGTTAACACTTTAATTAACACCCCTCCCCACTCCTCCAGTTTCTCAAATACTTCACCCAGCCCACATTTGGATAACAGGCCAGAGTCCATTGTGTGTTTGCTGGCTAAGTGGGTTACCAGCCCAGCACCCAATAGAGGATTACAAATAGATTCACAATCGTTTTACATGCGGGAATAAACAGGTTCAAGGGACCACCCAATATTATAAAGGTCGGCCATTTTAGCCACAGTAAGATGTTTTTTAGCCTGTAGCATAGGCATCCATCTTGACAGGTAGGGGCAGCTGCTGGGCCTAACCTTTAATGTGCTGACCAGGCTGCTCCTACCAACACAGACTACAACAAAGTTCACTTAGACTTTCGATGATGGACACTTGAAACTTATATAGAGATGTTATACTGCTGCGACACACTTTATTCGAGCAAATGCCCAGTTTGTACCTAGCAGAAACCTGGAATGCGCCGCTCCTCACCTCTGACAAGCCGCGTTGCGTTTGCCTTCCCAGCCACGGTTCATGCCTGGCTGACGGGGGCCTGATCTGTTAAATGATAATGATCAGGATTTAATAGGCTGCAATGCTTCGCGTCTCCACCAGATGGCATAAATTCATGAATTGTAATGCCGTATATATATATACAGTACTATATATACACAGGATATATATATATATATATATATATATATATATATATATACTGTATAACAAAAACCCCTATAAGCCCTAACATACAGTACTGTACACATACAGTACTGTATATGCACATACATAAATGATACTACTGTATGGGCGGCGGGGGCGAGATGTGTTTGCAGCAGAGAGAGATCCGCTGCTCTCTCTCTGCGCAAACATTGGCACATTAAAAATTATTTTAAATACATTTTTATTGATAGTGTACATGTGCAGGGGGTCTCCGGAGCTGAACCGCGTTGGTTTCAGGTCTGGGGACCCCCTGCTCCCCAAGATACAGCCCCCTTTATGAGGTGCCGGTATCCCTCTGCTTGGTTTAAAGGTCCCGATCACGTGATCGCGGCCTGTAAACCAAGCAGAGCAGAGGGATACCGGCACCCCCTAAAGGGGTCTGTATCTCGGGGAGCAGGGGGTCCCAAGACCTGAAACAAGTGCGGTTCTGCTCCGGAGACCCTCTGCACATGTACAGTATAAATAAAACACATATATAAATAAACACTCGTTCTTTACCTTAGCGGCTATGCGCTATGGTAAAGAAGCAGCATTTCTGTATTTTAATAATATTGTACAGTGAGCAGGGGGTTCCCTGAGCCAGAAATTAATGCTAAGGGACCCCCCCTGCTCCTGCTCAATATTATTAAAAATACAGAAATGCTGCTTCATTACCATAGCGGATATCCGCTAAGGCAATGAAGGGGTTAACCCACCGTGCCCGCTTTATTGTGTGTAGTGGGGATGGGTGAGGGGAGTATTTGGCCCTTGGTGTGAGTTTAGGACTTGCGGGGGGGTTGCGGGTGCACTTAACCCCTTCACTACCGTAGCAGTTAATACCGCTACGGTCATGAAGGGGTTAAGCCCTCCCGCTACCCCCCCGCAAGCCCTAAACAAGCACCGTTGGGGCTAATACCCCTTCACCCACCCCCGTTACCCACAATAAAAAAAATACACACACACAGCAGCCACCAAAAAATAAATAAATAAATCTAAATAAATAAATGACAATAAATACATTTGAAATACATTTTTATTGATAGTGTACATGTGCAGGGGGTCTCCGGAGCTGAACCGCGTTGGTTTCAGGTCTGGGGACCCCCTGCTCCCCGAGATACAGCCCCCTTTAGGGGGTGCCGGTATCCCTCTGCTTGGTTTAAAGGGCCCGACCACGTGATCGCGGCCTGTAAACCAAGCAGAGCAGAGGGATACCGGCACCCCCTAAAGGGGCCTGTATCTCGGGGAGCAGGGGGTCCCCAGACCTGAAACCAGTGCGGTTCTGCTCTGGAGACCCTCTGCACATCTACACTATCAATAAAAATGTATTTTAAATGTATTTATTTATATTCATTTATTTATTTAGATTTATTTATTAATTGTGCTGCTGCTGCAAGTCCTAAACTCACACCAAGGGCCAAACACCCCCCTCACCCCCAATAAAAAAAATTCACGCACAGCAGCCCCACAATTAATAAATAAATCTAAATAAATAAATAAATACATGAAAAGAAATAAATATATACTGTATATATATACTGGATATATATATACAGTATATATATAATAACAATCCCTATACATATACAGTATATACTGTGTATATATATATACACTGTATACATATATATATATATCTATATATATATATATATATATATAGATATATATATATATATAGATATATATAGATATATACAGTATACAGTATATATACACACATGATGAACCAATATACAAATACATGTAGAATGGTTATCAAAATCATACTGTCCGACAGATAACGCTTCTCTATACAGACAATAATAATAATAATCCATTTAATAATCCTAACTGATTTTACAATATAAAACATAACATTCCAATCCACACAGTACATTGCATTTACATTGTATAAATGATGCATAAAATCTATGCACCATATACATTCTGCATATGAATGTTAACAATATAATTGCAAGCTACTCTACCAGTAAATACAAACACTTCCAAACAAGTCAACTATTTTAACCAATCAAGTAAACAAAAATCAATATATACTGTAAGTACCAACCAGAAAATACAATTTAAAACCAAAGCTAACCCTTACAATACCAAGGATTACATCTATCTAATTGTAAAAAACCTTATACATTATACACAGCATTGCAATGTACATGATGAACAATACAGTACATTCCCTGTATCTCCCTGCCTTCAGTGTAATCTGTTTAAAGCCCCCTCCCCTCTAATGTTTCTGTTAAACAGATTACACTGAAGGCAGAGAGATGTAAAGGCCTAAAGCCCCCTCCCCCCTAATGTTTCTGTTAAAAAGATTACACTGAAGGGAGAGAGATGTAAAGGCCTAAAGCCCCCTCCCCCCTAATGTTTCTGTTAAACAGATTACACTGAAGGGAGAGAGATTTTACAGAAACACACATTAGGGGGGAGGGGGCTTTAAACAGATTACACTGAAGGCTGAGAGATGTTTATGTTACCAGTAAATCTCCCTCCCTGCTGTCAGTGCAGTGTATGTAAATGTGGGGAGGGGGGGGGGGACCCAATGTGCATACTGTGAGGTCTAACCACCCTCACCCCCTACCCACATACCGTTACCCCCCCCCCATCCTGGCCATGGCCCCTCCACTTCTGCAAAACAGACACAAAAATTAAAACATACAAAGTAATGTCCCCTAACCCCTTAATCACCATAGCGGTTATTAACCGCTTCAGTCTTGAAGGGGTTAACCCACCCTCACCCACCAATCGAGATGCCTACATACCCTCCCACACTAACCCCCCCCCCCGTGAGGCCTAACCACCCAGTCAGTACCCACAAGGGAGGCCTACCCACATACCGTTGGGGAAACACCCCACCCCCAGTACCCACAATAAAAACAGTACAATGACCCACAATAAACAGCATTTTATTTATTAAATACATTACCCACCCCCTGTGCCCCCCCATAAATACAAGATTTATCCTTTTACATACAGGGTTCATAACGCAGCCCCACGCTAGTCCCCGGTGGGCTGGCAGGGCACCTGGACAGACCTACAGTTTACCAGCAGCCCTTTTTACACAGGTTCTGGAGGCCTGCTGGTGGATCCTGCCAGCATCATGGCACCCAGGTGGTCTCCTTGGGTCACCGTGGGCCACAATTGGGTCTCCACGGTAGGCCCAAGGATGTCTGGGAGCCCCGGGTCAAACCCACAGGTGTCTGCGGGGCCTCGGGTGGTTCCCTCGGGGGTCTGGGGAACTCACGGGTGCTCACTACGGGTCCGCGGTGCCCCCACAGAAGTGGGACCACACATCATCATCCCCGCACCTACGGGTCGGTGGTGCCCCCACAGAAGTGGGACCACACATTGTCATCCCCGCAGACTACGGGTCCGCGGTGCCCCCACAGAAGTGGGACCACACATTATCATCCCCGCATGTGTCACCCGTGGAACCACCAGCCTGATACCCTTGGGATACCCGAGGATACCCACAGATGGTCTCCAGAGGCCCCACGCAAAACCACGGAATCAAACCCTGAATGTAAAAAAAAATAAACCTGGCCTATACATTCAATACATACACCCTCCCCCCCAACACCTACAGTACAATAATGTGCAAAATAACTATTATCCAGGTATGGATAATAGATTAATTGCCCATTATTAAAAACATTAACTAGCATATACAAATAAATAAAGTACTACTGACCTCATCAATACGAAGTGTCCGTTGCCAGCAAAATCCTTGTCTTGTCCACAACATACATAGCAAATACAAAGCCAATACATTGCAATTACATTCAGATATCAATTAACCCCTTAAACACCTTATCAGATAATAACCGCAAAGGTAATTAAGGGGTTAAGCCACACAGGACCAATACCCACCCTTCACCCATGAATTTGTACTGTGGCTTCATCATGCAACTATATATATATATATATATACTGTATATATATACAGAGAGACAGAGAGAAAGAGAGAGAGATATTTACAGTATATATATATATATATATATACACACGTTATATACACACCCATGATAAACCAATATACAGTACAAATAAATGTAGAAGGGTTATCAAAAGCATACTGCCCTACAACCAAGTGAACAAAAATTAAAAGCCAATACATTGCAATTACATTCAGATATCAATTAACCCCTTAAACACCTTATCAGATAATAACCGCAAAGGTGATTAAGGGGTTAAGCCACACAGGCCCGATACCCACCCTCACCCATGAATTTGTACTGTGGCTTCATCATGCAACTATATATATATATATACTGTATATATATACAGAGAGACAGAGAGAAAGAGAGAGAGATATATATACAGTATATATATATATATATATATATATATATATATATATATATATACACACGTTATATACACACCCATGATAAACCAATATACAGTACAAATAAATGTAGAAGGGTTATCAAAAGCACTGTCCTACAACCAAACACTTCTCCATACATACACACTAAATTTAAATCAATTTCCTTTAATATTCATAACTGATCTCTCAATCTAAATCATCACTAAACCTCTGAAAAGCCATTTAAACAACTTACATTCCAATATAAATGATGCCTAAATATCTATGCACCATATACATTCTGCAAGTAAACAAAACTCAATTAGCAATCATTATTTACATCCCTAAACAATTCACACTAGATCCCGAACAATAAAACCATTAACAAATTCACGCCTAGAGCAGAACAATTAAGCCTTTGAAAAAATATAAGTACCGACAAAAATACAACCTTTACAAACCAAGCCTATCCCTGACCTTCCTCAAACACACAATACAATACCAAGGAATACATCTATCTAATTTTAAAATACTTTAAACTCACAATAAAGCATACTGTAGCAGCATACACAAAATAATTTAAAACACATCTAATCCAGCTTTTAAAACAACATCATTTCTTACCCTGTACTGTACTGTATGTATATATCTCTCTAGACATATATACATACATACATACAGTGGCAAGAAATGATATACCACAAAAAAAAAAATACACATGTTAAAAAACCTTTTGAAAAAATTAACAAGTTAAATAAAATACATTTCTTTACTGTAGTACACTTACCATTACTTGCCCCCACCGACTCCCGTTGCGCAGCTTACTCACAAACCAATCCACGATCAGGAACCCATAAAATAAAAAAACATAAAATAATAAACATTAAACTAAAAATCCAAACCAATCCACGGGTCTTCTATCTGTAATCCATCTTCATCTGTGTTCTTCTTTCTTCTATCTCCTTCCAGCGGGGCGGGGCGGGGCGGGGTCTTCTCCCCATCTGCGGCCACGCCCTGGTCTTCTTTCTTTCCCAGAGGACCTTCCTCCGCGGCGTCTGGCTTCAAAATGAGACGACATAGGCTTTTAAAGGCCTATGACGTCACATTTTGCGTCATGGTTCCCACGGTCCTGATTGGGCCGTGAAAACCATGTGTTTTGGCCGACAAAAAAAAAATGATGACATCAAATGATCACATGGTATGGTAGCCAATCAGAGCGTGGGAACTCCATCCCTACTCTGATTGGCAACCATACCATGTGAGGGCCTGACGTCATCTTAAAGGCAATTGAAGCAAAGCCATTCTGATTGGCTGTGCTTTCATTCCCTTTAAGTGACGTCATCATTTTTTTTTTGTCGGCCAAAACACATGGTTTTCACGGCCCAATCAGGACCGTGGGAACCATGACGCAAAATGTGACGTCATAGGCCTTTAAAAGCCTATGTCGTCTCATTTTGAAGCCAGACGCCGCGGAGAAAGGACCTCCGGGAAAGAAAGAAAACCAGGGCGTGGCCGCAGACGGGGAGAAGACCCCGCCCCGCCCCGCTGGAAGGAGATAGAAGAAAGAAGAACACAGATGAAGATGGATTACAGATAGAAGACCCGTGGATTGGTTTGGATTTTTAGTTTAATGTTTATTATTTTATGTTTTTTTATTTTATGGGTTCCTGATCGTGGATTGGTTCGTGAGTAAGCTGCGCAACGGGAGTCAGTGGGGGCAAGTAATGGTAAGTGAACTACAGTAAAGAAATGTATTTTATTTAACTTGTTAATTTTTTCAAAAGGTTTTTTAACATGTGTATTTTTTTTTTTGTGGTATATCATTTCTTGCCACTGTATGTATGTATGTATATATGTCTAGAGAGATATATACATACAGTACAGTACAGGGTAAGAAATGATGTTGTTTTAAAAGCTGGATTAGATGTGTTTTAAATTATTTTGTGTATGCTGCTACAGTATGCTTTATTGTGAGTTTAAAGTATTTTAAAATTAGATAGATGTATTCCTTGGTATTGTATTGTGTGTTTGAGGAAGGTCAGGGATAGGCTTGGTTTGTAAAGGTTGTATTTTTGTCGGTACTTATATTTTTTCAAAGGCTTAATTGTTCTGCTCTAGGCGTGAATTTGTTAATGGTTTTATTGTTCGGGATCTAGTGTGAATTGTTTAGGGATGTAAATAATGATTGCTAATTGAGTTTTGTTTACTTGGTTGATTAATTTGCAGAATGTATATGGTGCATAGATATTTAGGCATCATTTATATTGGAATGTAAGTTGTTTAAATGGCTTTTCAGAGGTTTAGTGATGATTTAGATTGAGAGATCAGTTATGAATATTAAAGGAAATTGATTTTAATTTAGTGTGTATGTATGGAGAAGTGTTTGGTTGTAGGACAGTGCTTTTGATAACCCTTCTACATTTATTTGTACTGTATATTGGTTTATCATGGGTGTGTATATAACGTGTGTATATATATATATATTTATATATATATATATATATATATACTGTAAATATATATCTCTCTCTTTCTCTCTGTCTCTCTGTATATATATACAGTATATATATATATAGTTGCATGATGAAGCCACAGTACAAATTCATGGGTGAGGGTGGGTATCGGGCCTGTGTGGCTTAACCCCTTAATCACCTTTGCGGTTATTATCTGATAAGGTGTTTAAGGGGTTAATTGATATCTGAATGTAATTGCAATGTATTGGCTTTTGATTTTTGTTTACTTGGTTGTAGGGCAGTATGCTTTTGATAACCCTTCTACATTTATTTGTACTGTATATTAGTTTATCATGGGTGTGTATATAACGTGTATATATATATATATATATATATATATATATATATATATATATATATATATATATATATATATATATATATATACTGTATATATCTCTCTCTCTTTCTCTCTGTCTCTCTGTATATATATACAGTATATATATATATATATAGTTGCATGATGAAGCCACAGTACAAATTCATGGGTGAAGGGTGGGTATCGGTCCTGTGTGGCTTAACCCCTTAATTACCTTTGCGGTTATTATCTGATAAGGTGTTTAAGGGGTTAATTGATATCTGAATGTAATTGCAATGTATTGGCTTTGTATTTGCTATGTATGTTGTGGACAAGACAAGGATTTTGCTGGCAACGAACACTTTGTATTGATGAGGTCAGTAGTACTTTATTTATTTGTATATGCTAGTTAATGTTTTTAATAATGGGCAATTAATCTATTATCCATATCTGGATAATAGTTATTTTGCACATTATTGTACTGTAGGTGTTGGGGGGGAGGGTGTATGTATTGAATGTATAGGCCAGGTTTATTTTTTTTACATTCAGGGTTTGATTCCGTGGTTTTGCGTGGGGCCTCTGGAGACCACCTGTGGGTATCCTCGGGTATCCCAAGGGTATCAGGCTGGTGGTTCCACGGGTGACACATGCGGGGATGATGATGTGTGGTCCCACTTCTGTGGGGGCACCGCGGACCCGTAGTCTGCGGGGATGACGATGTGTGGTCCCACTTCTGTGGGGGCACCACCGACCCGTAGGTGCGGGGATGATGATGTGTGGTCCCACTTCTGTGGGGGCACCGCAGACCCGTAGTGAGCACCCGTGAGTTCCCCAGACCCCCGAGGGAACCACCCGAGGCCCCGCAGACACCTGTGGGTTTGACCCGGGGCTCCCAGACATCCTTGGGCCTACCGTGGAGACCCAATTGTGGCCCACGGTGACCCAAGGAGACCACCTGGGTGCCATGGTGCTGGCAGGATCCACCAGCAGGCCTCCAGAACCTGTGTAAAAAGGGCTGCTGGTAAACTGTAGGTCTGTCCAGGTGCCCTGCCAGCCCACCGGGGACTAGCGTGGGGCTGCGTTATGAACCCTGTATGTAAAAGGATAAATCTTGTATTTATGGGGGGGGCACAGGGGGTGGGTAATGTATTTAATAAATATAATGCTGTTTATTGTGGGTCATTGTACTGTTTTTATTGTGGGTACTGGGGGTGGGGTGTTTCCCCAACGGTATGTGGGTAGGCCTCCCTTGTGGGTACTGACTGGGTGGTTAGGCCTCATGGGGGGGGGTTAGTGTGGGAGGGTATGTAGGCATCCCGATTGGTGGGTGAGGGTGGGTTAACCCCTTCAAGACTGTAGCGGTTAATAACCGCTATGGTGATTAAGGGGTTAGGGGACATTACTTTGTATGTTTTAATTTTTGTGTCTGTTTTGCAGAAGTGGAGGGGCCATGGCCAGGATGGGGGGGGGGTAACGGTATGTGGGTAGGGGGTGAGGGTGGTTAGACCTCACAGTATGCACATTGGGTCCCCCCCCCCTCCCCACATTTACATACACTGCACTGACAGCAGGGAGGGAGATTTACTGGTAACATAAACATCTCTCAGCCTTCAGTGTAATCTGTTTAAAGCCCCCTCCCCCCTAATGTGTGTTTCTGTAAAATCTCTCTCCCTTCAGTGTAATCTGTTTAACAGAAACATTAGGGGGGAGGGGGCTTTAGGCCTTTACATCTCTCTCCCTTCAGTGTAATCTTTTTAACAGAAACATTAGGGGGGAGGGGGCTTTAGGCCTTTACATCTCTCTGCCTTCAGTGTAATCTGTTTAACAGAAACATTAGAGGGGAGGGGGCTTTAAACAGATTACACTGAAGGCAGGGAGATACAGGGAATGTACTGTATTGTTCATCATGTACATTGCAATGCTGTGTATAATGTATAAGGTTTTTTACAATTAGATAGATGTAATCCTTGGTATTGTAAGGGTTAGCTTTGGTTTTAAATTGTATTTTCTGGTTGGTACTTACAGTATATATTGATTTTTGTTTACTTGATTGGTTAAAATAGTTGACTTGTTTGGAAATGTTTGTATTTACTGGTAGAGTAGCTTGCAATTATATTGTTAACATTCATTTGCAGAATGTATATGGTGCATAGATTTTATGCATCATTTATACAATGTAAATGCAATGTACTGTGTGGATTGGAATGTTATGGTTTATTTTTTATAAAATCAGTTAGTATTATTGAATGGATTATTATTATTGTCTGTATAGAGAAGCGTTATCTGTAGGACAGTATGATTTTGATAACCATTCTACATGTATTTGTATATTGGTTCATCATGTGTGTATATATACTGTATACTGTATATATCTATATATCTATATATATATATATATATATATATATATATATATATCTATATATATATATATATATATATGTATACAGTGTATATATATATACACAGTATATACTGTATATGTATAGGGATTGTTATTATATATATACTGTATATATATATCCAGTATATATATACAGTATAAATTTATTTCTCTTCATGTATTTATTTATTTATTTTGATTTATTTATTAATTGTGGGGCTGCTGTGCGTGAATTTTTTTTATTGGGGGTGAGGGGGGTGTTTGGCCCTTGGTGTGAGTTTAGGACTTGCAGCAGCAGCACAATTAATAAATAAATCTAAATAAATAAATGAATATAAATAAATACATTTAAAATACATTTTTATTGATAGTGTAGATGTGCAGAGGGTCTCCAGAGCAGAACCGCACTGGTTTCAGGTCTGGGGACCCCCTGCTCCCTGAGATACAGGCCCCTTTAGGGGGTGCCGGTATCCCTCTGCTCTGCTTGGTTTACAGGCCGCGATCACGTGGTCGGGCCCTTTAAACCAAGCAGAGGGATACCGGCACCCCCTAAAGGGGGCTGTATCTCGGGGAACAGGGGGTCACCAGACCTGAAACCAACGCGGTTCAGCTCCGGAGACCCCCTGCACATGTACACTATCAATAAAAATGTATCTCAAATGTATTTATTGTCATTTATTTATTTATTTATTTAGATTTATTTATTTATTTTTTGGCGGCTGCTGTGTGTGTGTATTTTTTTATTGTGGGTAGCGGGGGTGGGTGAATGGGGTATTAGCCCCAATGGTGCTTTTTTAGGGCTTTCGGGGGGGTAGCGGGAGGGCTTAACCCCTTCATGACCGTAGCGGTATTAACTGCTACGGTCGTGAAGGGGTTAAGTGCACCCACAACCCCCCCGCAAGTCCTAAACTCACACCAAGGGCCAAATACCCCCCTCACCCATCCCCACTACGCACAATAAAGCGGGCACGGTGGGTTAACCCCTTCATTGCCTTAGCGGCTATCCGCTATAGTAATGAAGCAGCATTTCTGTATTTTTAATAATATTGAGCAGGAGCAGGGGGGGTCCCTGAGCATTAATTTCTGGCTCAGGG